>NC_037680.1:56632920-56634309 GCF_003255815.1 Theropithecus gelada | reverse complement strand
GAAAGAAAGAAGAGAGAAAAAGAGAAAGAGAGACAGAAAGAAAAGAAAAGAAAAAAGAGAGAGGGAGGAAGGAAGGAGAGAGAAAAAGAAAGAAAGAGACAGAAAAGAAAGGAGAGGAGAGGAGGAAGGAAGGAGAGAAAGAGAAAGAGAGAAAGAAAGAAAGGGAAAGAGAGAAAGAGAAATAAAGGGAAAGAGAGAAAGAGAGAAGTGATTGTAAAGAAGTGAATGCAAGAAACCTATTGATAGATATAGATGTCAAACTCTGAACAGTAGTCCCTTTAAGAATCTCATCCTTGTAGATTCTACTCTTGAGAAAGATAAGAAAACAGACAAACACAATGTCAAAGGTCAGAAACCAAACTGTGCATCAATCTTAAGGAAGCAGGCATTAGTGGGGCTGATAAGTTAACAAGCCTTGCAGGAAACAGAGGAGAAATCCTTGTAATAAGCACCTCTCAAGTCAACTTCACAATGTTAAGCAATTGCCTGGAGCACATTTTACGTACCATTAAGAGTTAATTTCTTTGGGCCAGGGTTGAATTCATAAAGGAGTCGAACTCAGTGAAATACTGCTGGCATTATCATTCATAGGTCTTTATTAGGTTGTGAGTACATCTTCCATTATCTTAAAGTATATTACATCTTTCTTATAACTGTAATTCCATAACCTTCTTTGGCTACTAAATACTACCCTGTCTTGAAAATTCTTACAGCATTACTCTTTCAAAATCAAGTTACAATTCATCCCATATTTTCCAGAAATAAAAAAAAAAAGTTACATAAAAATTGTCATTTGATTTTGTTTTCACACTTAAGTTGTCTAAGCTTGTCCAACAAGATCGAGATTCCTTTGTTATCAATGATTTTTGAACTTATCTAAACTAACTTTAAATGTTCTCTTTTAATAAGAGATGTACACTCATTCATTAGCATTTCTTTATAACAAGTATTCTTAAAGCCTGGTTTGCTTGTACAAATAGCTATTAAAGGGGATATTTAAAATACATATGTTTGCGGGCAAAGTGGCAAACACATAGTATTATTAAATAGTAAAATTTAGCTTTTAAGAATAAGTGGCCGGGCGCGGTGGCTCAAGCCTGTAATCCCAGCACTTTGGGAGGCCGAGACGGGCGGATCACGAGATCAGGAGTTCGAGACCATCCTGGCTAACACAGTGAAACCCCGTCTCTACTAAAAAATACAAAAAACTAGCCGGGCGAGGTGGTGGGCACCTGTAGTCCCAGCTACTCGGGAGGCTGAGGCAGGAGAATGGCGTAAAAACCCGGGAGGCGGAGCTTGCAATGAGCTGAGATCCGGCCACTGCACTCCAGCCTGGGCGACACAGCGAGACTCTGTCTCAAAAAAAAAAAAAAAAAAAAAAAAAAAAAA
>NC_037680.1:56511089-56632820 GCF_003255815.1 Theropithecus gelada | reverse complement strand
GGAGGGGGAAAAAAACAAAAAAACCGGGAAGGACGGGGGGGAAAAAATGAAAAAACCGGCAAAACGGACACTAAACACGAGAAAAAACAAAACATCTAAAAAAAAAAAAAAAAAAAAAAAAAAAAAAAAAAGAATAAGTTTAAATTGGATACGTAAGTCATGAAAACATAAAAATATGCTAAAAGGCCATAGGACTTTATCATTAGTAGGTCTTTATTGAGTTTTGAACGAATCTTCCATTATCTTAAAGTATATCACAAATTTATTAAACTGTAATTTCATAACCTTCTTTGGCTACTACATATTACCCTGTCTTATAAATGGCCTCTGGCTCAGAGAGATTTGAAGAGCTAATGATAATTAAGAAAAACTTATCGAATATGATTGTTTATAAGGGGAGAAGAAAGGTTTATAGTTTGGTTGACTATGCAAATAGAAAAACCACTGAGAAACAGGAAAATAAAAATGAGAAAGAAATTTATCAAAAAGCAAATGAGTCTGGCCTCAAAGATATTGAATATATTGTTGCAATGGAATATCAAAAATGACAGTGCACAATTATCCAGAACTTAAAGATATGAGAGTAGAATTTAAGGAGATAATGAATGAAATAAAAATCTACATGAGAGTCTTTTACATAGGATAAGGATGTATGACACAGTTAAGAACTCAGGGAGTAGAGATTTAGAGCAAGGCAGCAGAAATCAGTGGAGCAAGTGAAGGAGAAGCAATCAGAAACAGAAGAAGTGTGACCAAGATGGCACTGGGATAGGGCAGAGTTCACTCAGCTAGGTCCAGAGTCAGAAGCCATCAAACATATGGATGATGGTGGAGGTTCTCAGGTCAATCTGAGGCATGCTTGTTACAGAACATAACACATTCCTCTCTGGAGTAAAAAACATAATAGAGGTGACCCCTCAGACTTTTTAATTGTTTTTTATGTGCTACCTCTACTTGTGATAAACAGTAAAAAATATCCACTCCCCAAAACACTCCACCCCAAATAACCACATTCAAAAATCATGAACTTTTATCATTGCCAAAGTTACCCTTCAACCTTCAAACAAACATCATCTTGCTTAATCAAGAACTTCCCTTGCTTTAAGGGAGAAAGATGGGTGTATTCATTAGAATAGACAGAGACTGTAACAACCCCCAAAATCTAAATGGATTAGTAAAACAAAAGATTGTTTATCTTCCCCTCACAAAGTCTTTGTAGTTTGAATAACTCTTCAAGGAAAGTGTCCTCTGTGCAGTTGAAGAAATTTTGATTTTATGACACCATGGTTTCAACATGTGCTCTATGTGCTCACCCCTGGAAGAATAAAAAGAAGTTGGAATGTTGCCCAAGGGGTGTGGAGATTTTATTCTGTGTTAACTTGACCAATCTAAAAATGTTTCCCCAAAATCCCTTTCCCTTAAGTTTCCCCTATTAGAGGTGGCCAAAAAAGAAATTCTCACAAGATTTGGAAAGCAAAAGTGAGAGCAGTGATTACATTCTGAAAGTTCTCCTGGCTAGACTAGTGAGAGACAGATGCAGGGCTATCATCAGATTCTACCTTGTTTTTGTTCTCCGCACACTGAGAGAGAAATGCAGAGGTATAGTAGATTCTGGCTTCTTCTTGCTCACCCTCACTCCATGTCCAGCTCTTTTTCCTTCCTGCCAGCCTTTCTAATCAACAATAAGATCCAACCCATTCCCAGACACAGAGGCAACAGCTATCTATAGACTTCTCCAGCAGTTTTCCCTCACTGTCTCACACTGGCAGGCAAATGTATTCCCTGACAACCCCCAATTTATTCACTTGTGCCAGTGGCTCAGAAGTTCTGGTTAATGACTTTTCATTGATTCTCAAATCTTCCTTTTACACTCTTATTTCTCTAACATTTCCTACACCTGCGCAAATTCTTAATAATAAATCGTTTGTTCCATAATGCTCATAGTGGTTCTGCTTTCCTGATGGAAGCTAACTACTACAATTATTGGTACCAAGAGTAGTTCCAGAGAAACAGACCCAAATACCACTATAGACCACTAGTCAGCTATTCTATAGACAGGTTTATGGAGGTAAAGTCATTAATGAAGTTTTGAAAAGCATCTGTCTCATCAAGTCCCTAAAATCAACTCATATTTCTTTGCCTGCTTTTGAATTGCATTATAGGTAAAGACATAATAAACAACTAGCAGAATCTCTACATTGGTTTCCTAACTCATAAAATAGGACTAGTATGGTGAGGAAGACCAACTAGAAACCTGTAGAACTACCTCTACAATCAGATTAATAAAGGCAGTTCCTCATTCCTTGGGGACATTTCAGGTATATGTGCCAACATTAAGGACTTGAAGGATACAGAGAGGGTGATTCCTACCACAAGTCTATTCAACTTGCACATCTGGCTTTTGTACAGAACAGAGGGATCCCGGAGAAGGATAGTGTATTACTGTAAACTTAAACTGGTAATGATGCATACTGTAAGCTTCAGTTCCACATGTGATTTATTTACTAAGGCAAATCAATACATTCCCGGGTTCCTGAAATAATAATGTTGATCCTGTGAATGCTTTCATTTGATATACCACCACCAATCTACTTCAGAACTATCTGTATCAACTCTGACATCCTACGTCATAATCTATCCTACAGGAACCTTCTTTGATCATCTCTCTGTTACACAAGACATCCTGATGGTCTACATTAATAATGTCAGGCTGATTAGATTTGGTGAGCAGGAAGCAGTAATTACCTTAAACACCCTGGTAAGATACTCATATTCAAAAAAATTTCAGAAAAGTTTCTATGGGTCCAATGGTCAGGGCCATGTTATTATATCTTTTCCAAGGTAAAGAGAAAGTTGCTAAATTTGGTCCTTCCTAACACGGAGAAAGAGACTAAGTCTTTGGATTTTGAAGGCAACATACATCTCATTTGGGCATACTACTCTAACTCAATTATTGAGTAATCCAAGAGGCTGCTATCTTTGAGTAGAACTCTAACAAGAGAAAAATGTGTAAAAGGTCCAGCTTTCCATGTAAGCTGTTCTGCCACTTAGACCTTATAATTCAGCAGACCTGTGATTGAAGTGTCTATGCTTTACAATGGAAATTTTGTAGCACTAATAAATTTTTTTTAAGTACAGAACTAAGATTTAGGAGCTAAGCTTCACCATCCTTTGTAGATATCACTCACTTTTGAAAAATAGCATTTGAACTGTGTTGGGTCCTAGTAGAGAATAGAAAGTTAACAATGGACCATCAAATTATCTTGAAAATTAAATTAACTATCAAGAACTAATTTTGGATTTAACTGCCCCCTAAAATTGGGAGTGAACAGTACAACTCCATCATCAACACCAGCAATTCCCTAAAAGCACAAGATGCATGAGTAAGAAATTCAACTTTCCATTTCTCTCCTTACATTTCCTCTACTCTATCAGCCCACAGCTGTGTGAGTATTTTTAATCAGTCGACTGAAGAGAAAGAAAGACGTGGCAATGGTTTACAAATGGTTCCACATAGTACATTGGCACTTTCTAAAAGTGGAGAGCTATTCCATTACTACTACTCAGGGAAAATCCCCCCAGCAGCTACAACTCTGAGCAGTGTACCTAGGATTTTTTTATTTTGCCTAATAAGAGATGAACAGAGAGATCACAAGGTCAGGAGTTCGAGACCAGCCTGGCCAACATGGTAATACCCCGTCTCTACTAAAAATACAAAAAAATTAGCTGGGCATGGTGGCGCATGCCTGTAATCCCAGCTACTCAGGAGGCTGAGGCAAGAGAATCACTTTAACCCAGGAGACAGAGGTTGCAGTGAGCCAAGATCACGCCACTGCACTCCAGTCCAGGTGACAGGGTGAGACTCCATCTAAAAAAAAAAAAAAGAGAGAGAGAGAGATGGCCAGAGATATAGACCTATGCTGATTCTTAAGCAAAGGCTGACAATTGTTAGATAGTCAGGAACTTGGAAGGAACATGATTAAATTTGGTAAAAAGTAGTTCTGGAGAAGCAGCACGTGGATCAACCTCTGAAAAACAGACACACAGTGTGAGGATATTTGTGTCCCATATTAATGCTCACTGAAGACCTCCAGCAAGAGAGATTTTAATAATCTGGTAGACAACCTTACTCATTCTATAGATGTCAGTCACTCTCTTTCCTCAGCCACTTTGACATTTCTGTATCAGCTTACTAATAAGATAGTTACAGTAGTAAAAATAAAAGGCATTCATAATCTCAGCAACATATACTTCTACTCACAAAGGCCACTCTGTCAACAGCCACTGCTGAGTACTCAGCCTGAGAATAACAGATTAACACAGAGTTCCAACATGGTATACCATTCTCCAGAGTAACCAGCCACCTCATGGCAGTTTGATTACATTGAACAATTTCTTTCAATTGAAGGGCAGCAATATTTTCTCACTTGATAAGATACTTTTTATGAATGCAGTTTTGCCATTCCAGTCCACAAGGTTTTAGTAAAAACTACCATCTGTAAACTTAGAGAATGCTTTATTCACTAACATGGTGTATCATATAGCTTTGCTTCTCTCCGAGGAACTTCTTTTACAGTATGTAAAGAGCAATAATTATCTTTTGCTTATTGAATTTACTGATCCTACAATGTTTCCTGGAATAAATTGTTAAGACTCAAACACAATACCAACTGAATGGTCACACTTGATGGAGTGCTACAATGTTGTTCAGCATACACTATATGCTCTGAATCAATGACCAATATATGATGCTGGGATTTTTTCCCCATTAGTCAAGATTCATTGGTTAGGGAAGCAGGAAGTGGAAGACGAAGTAGCTTCTCTCCCTGTTACTCTTAATTAACCAATGGCAAAATTTTTGCTTCCAGTCCCCATAACTTTTGGATCTGCTAGTTTAGAGATCTTGATTCCCTAGGAAGGAATGCCTCCAACAGCGCAGTCATTAAACCTTAAAGTTTCAACATGATCTCCTCTGACTCCATGTCTCACATTCGAGGCACACTGATGTGAAAGGTAGGCTACCACAGCCTTGGACAGCTCTGCCACTGTGGCTTTGCAGGGTACAGCCTCCCTCCCAACTGCTTTCACAGGCTGACATTGACTGCCCATGGCTTTTCCAGGCACACAGTTCAAGCTGTTGGTAGATCTACCATTCAGCTACCACCATGAGACTATTTATAAAAATTACAACTACAGTAGTTGTATTTCCTCTTTACTTATATATAAATATATTTGCATGTATATATCCATATAAACATATATCCAAGAGAGGGGAAAATAACAAAGAAAAAGATTAGTTAATATAAGATACAGAGATTTGTATATAGACCTTTTTTTTATTATCTAACATATGTTAATAGTGATTAACCTAATATGTCAATATTTTAGTTACTAGAAGATATGAAAGCAAGAATGTGACTAATCTAGGAAGGGAATAAACACCACCCACAGATGAACAAAATGACTATGGGACTTTGTATCCTCTTTTGGTGGGAAGTGAGTGAATTGGAGGAGGGAGTTAGCAGGTTTTCAGTTGCATAAGAGATAGGTGCATCATGTTAGGTAGATTACTTACCTACTAGATGCGAATATGGATAAAAGACGTGTGAATGACACCAAGCTGACATGAGCTGGAGTGTGGTTGTTTTGTACTTTATCAACTTGTTTATCCTGGAACTATATTGCCCAGAATCCTCTTTCCCCATATGGTTCTCAGAGGTGGTCAAAAGATAATCCAATGTGACTCGGAAAGCAGAAGTGAAGCAGCCGCCATTACTCTTTGAAGTTCATCCTAGTTAAAGGCTGTAAGAAATATAAAGATCTTCCAGATTTTCATTTGTCTTTAATCTTGATGTTGAGAGACAGACACAAACATACCAGTGGATTCAGCTTCTTGCTCTCCACTCTGCATCCAGCTCTACTTCCAAATGCCACTGATGAATAGGATCCCCTATTCTTCAGCAGACGTAGAAACAGCAACCTTCCACAGTCACCAGCTCTCCTTTACACTCCTATTCCAGCAGCTGCATATGTGTTGCTTCACTAATTTCCTGGCAAGCTCTAACTTGTTCACCCACGTCAATGCATCAGAGGAGCTGAGAAGTGACTGTTCTAGAGCTTCTCCCACAATTGTGCAAGGACTTACCATTATGATAAATCCCTACTCTACAGTACTGAGTAGTCCTGCTTCCTTGATTTAGTCCTGACTGATACAGGAGCTTCTCAGGTCCCCAGCCACACAGAGACAGTCCATGGGCCAGAATAGTCCACAGTGCATTTACCTGCAAGGAAGCTGGCAAAGACTGAAGAACTGACAAGTGAGCAATGGTAATATCGACCATTTCTTTTTCATTTCCCAATGTTAATTTATTACCTTAAAGAAAAAACAACCATTTACTCATTATTTTTAAAATTACCAGGAGTGAAAAATTATTATTTCTTATCAAAGTCTAGATGCTCCCTCTATCATCCTCCCAATAACCCCACTTAAGGGGAAGCCCTTTCTTTCATACTCAGGGTATAGGACAAACTGTTAAGACTGAAGTTACATCATGCTCATCTACAGAGGAGAATACAACTGAAAAAGTTAGTAAGAGGCAAAATCACTTTTAAATCAAAATTACTTTTAAAACAACAGTTTCAACATCCTTGTGGGGGGAAAAAAAGAACAGACGTAAAAATAAGGACTAGATGGTGAGGAAACAGAGCAAAAGGCAGCCTGTTAAGAAGTGAACCAGTGGATGGAGGAGGAGAATGGTACATCAACTTGACAGAGTAATAAAATCCTTCAGAGGTTTTTCTGAGATAGGGAGGATGTGATTATGTTTATAGAAAACAGAATGATGTTAATTAACTCAAACTAACAAAGCGGAAAAGTAAACAATGTTTCAATAGCCAGAAATTATAGGACAAGACTAGAATCAAGAGCATAAGGACATAAGGTACAGAGGGTACCTTACAAATAACAGATCCCACTTCCCTGACCAATAAAGAAGAGGATAACAGGAGGAGAAATGGAAAAAAAAAACAAAAAAACAAAAAAACAAAAAAACAACAACCAAGAAAGGAGTACAGTTTATCTCTTCCTTTCTTCTTCATTCTCTAACACACACCAACATCCATAGTCAAGTTTTTTTTTTTTTTTAATGGCTAATAAATCGTTGACATAAAATCAAATTTTGAAAAGGAACACGTCTTACTCATATAGAGGTGCATCCTGGTTGAACCTAAATTAAGATTAGAAGTATGAGGCCAACAGATGCCCTCTGCCTCTGCAACCACCATTTCCTGACTCACAAAGATGGAGGGAGAGGTGCATGGAACAAAAAGGGGCCTGTAAGAGTAATTTGGGGGTTAGAGAGAAAAATGTTAAAAATAGCAGAGTATCTCATTTCATTAGCTGGAAAATTATAATCTATATCCATGACTACATTGATTATAGTCAAACTTCCAAAAAAGGAAGAAAAAAGCATAATTAAGGAAAACATTAAAATGTAATCTAACCTTTAGTATTCACTCTAGAAGCTCATAGTCTACTGGCAAGTTTTCTGGGGAAATAATAAAACTTAGCTTATTTAATTTAACTTTTGGTCCTCAGAACCTTCATAAGATCAATAGCATTATTATACATTACTTCCTAACAGTAATAACAGTAAAAGCTGACATTAATAAGAACTTACTATGTGCTAGAAATGTGTTAGACTGTTTTAACTTACTATGTGTTAGAAAATAGAGCTAAAAGCTATATTGATCCCATTTAATCCTCATAATTCTAGAAGGAAAGCATTACTGTTATCTCCATTTCACAGATAAGAAAGTTGGAATTTAGTGATTTACCCAAGATCACACAGTAAGAAAGAAAACCTAAACCCACATCTTTTTGACATGCAATTCCAAGCGCACAGCCACTAATCTATGCCACTTTCTTACATTCACAGACTTCCAAAAATATCCAACCAACTTTAAGCACTGGCTGTTTAAATATGTATTTCCCAGAAAAATTTTTTTCTATATTTTACAAATTTTTAATGAATGCAAATATTTTATGAACCTCTACTTTAAAACATGATTATTTTAGTTATTTTCTTGGTCCTGTTTTCTTTCAAAAAGACAGTCTCTGCAAACTCTAGGTATAATTTAAATTCAACCCGAGTTGAAAAGGGCTTCCCACTCTCCTGAGTCCTACTGCTATTGGCATGGAATTGCTGACCTAGTTCTAAAGCGAGGGATAAATGCACATGGCTGAAATGTAGTCTTTGGGGGAAGAGGAACGTTTTTGTTCATGCCCCTTTTACATAGAATGCTGACCTTTCAATGTAAACCATTTCTTACTGTAAATGTTTAACAAATAAAAACAATTGAGGTCATGCTTTACCAACAACGATCCATGCTGCTTTAACCTTGGTTTACCTTCTATGTTATAATCTGAATACCCCACTTGAGTTCAGTCTTGGGGAATAGGGCATTGTTCCATGTTGCATAAGGTAAAATATCAGACTTAATCCTATATACCTTTAATCTGGAAAATAAAATGCGTAGGTGGAAAACACTGCTCTCAACTTACTCTAAATCCAATAAAAAGAGGGAAAAGTACACTATCTGATGTTAAGCATACAGATATGACAGTTGTATTGTCGGCACAGAGACATTGGTTCATATAATACAGTATCAGCAACACTTTAAAATTTTACTGATTAGAAGTATTGAAATTATAACCTGTGACACAAGTTTCAAAATCAGAAAATGCCTTCGAACTTGTTTTATAGTATATATGAGGAAAAATTGTTTAAAGGAATATTACAGAATTTAGAAATTGTTACCAAATATGCAAACATGCAAATTGGGAAGACAGGAAAATGAAGAACAGGCAGAACACAAGAATCTCAGAAATGGAAGGGAAAGGGCAGGCACTAAAGCATCTCTCTGTTTCTCCCATAAATCACCCATGTCTCTACTCTCTCCCTCTGATCAACATCCTAGACTCGGACATGGCCCAGTGTGGCCACATTGCCTGCAGCTCTCATCTCAGGCTGTTAAGTACATACTCTCAACTGATGATCACAATTCCCAGTTGCCTCCACTGTGAATTGTTTGCTGCTGAGTTGAGTATTCATGCCAAAGATATGTTAGCTTCAACTGAAAGGCAAGTTTATCATTCTAATTTTGTTAACTTTTATTTTAGGTTCAGAGGTACATCTGCAGCTATGTTAAATGGATAAAATGTGTGTCATGGGATTTGTGTGTAAAGATTATTTCATCGCTCAGCTAAAAAGCATAATTCCCAATACGTAGTTTTCCAATCCTCACCTTTCTCCCACCCTGTACCCTCAAGGAGGGTCCAGAGTCTATTGTTTCCTTCTTTCTGTCCATGTGTTTAGCTCCCACTTAGTGGAGTGAGGACATGCAGTATTTTGTTTTCTCTTCCTTTGTTAGCTTGCTTAGGGTAGTAGCCTCCAGCTGCATCCACATTGCTTCAAAAGACATGATCCAGTTCTATTTTTGTGTCTGTATAGTGTGTAGATATACCACATTTTCTTTATCCAGTCTACCATTGATGGGCATTTAGGTGGATAATATGTTTTTGCTGCTGTGATAGTGCTACAATGAACACATGCATGCCTGTTTCTTTAAGGTAGAATGATTTATATTTCTTTGGTTATATACCCAAACAATACGATCACTTGGTCAAAGAGTAGTTCTGTTTTAAGTTATTTGAGATAATACCAAACTGCTTTCTACAAAAGGCTTCACTAATTTACATTCTCACCAGCAGTTTTAAGCATTCCCTTTTCTCCAGAGCCTCACTTTGTTATTTGTCAGTTGTCATTCTGATTGGTATAAGATGGTATCTCACGGTGATTTTGATTCACAATTATCTAATGATTAGTGATGTTGAACATTTTTTCATATGCTTGTTGGCCATGGGTATGTCCTTCTTTTGAAAACTGTTCATGTCCTTTGCCCACTTGTTAATGAGGTTGATTTTTGCTCAATTTGTTTAAGCTCCTTATAGATTCTGGATATTGTTGGATGAATAGTTTGCAAATATTTTCTCCCATTCTGTAGGTTGTCTATTTAATCTTTTGATAGTTTCTTTTGTGTACAAAAGCTCTTTAGCTTAAGTAGATCCCATTTTTGGTTTTGTTACAATTGCTTTTGGAGTCTTCATCATGGAATCTTTGCCAGGGCCTATTCCAGAATGGTATTTTCTAAGCTATATCCTAGAGTTTGCCTACTTTTAAGTTTTACATTTAATTCTTTAATACATGTTGAGTTGATTTCTGTATACAGTGTAAGAAGGGGTCCAGTTTCAATCTTCTGAATATGGCCATCCAATTATCCCAACACCATTTATTAAATATGGAGTCCTTTTTCCATTGCTTGTTTTTGTTGACTTTGTCAAAGATCACATGGATGTAGGTGTGTAGCTTTATTTCTGGGCTCTCTTTTCTGTTCCATTGGTCTATGTGTCTGTTTTTGTGAAAGTAGCATGCTGTTTTGGTTATGGTAGCTTTGTAGTATACTTTGTAGTATAGTGTGAAGTCAGGTAATATGTCTCCAGCTTTGATCTTAGGATTGCTTTGGCTATTTGGATTCTTTTTGGTTCCATATTTTTAATATAGTATTTTCCAATTCTGTGAGGAAATGTCATTGATAGTTTGATAGGAATAGTATTGAATCTGTAAATTGTTTTCATCAGTAACAATATTGATTCTTCCTATCCATGAGTATGAAATGTTTTTTCATTTGTTGGTATAATTTATGATTTCTTTCAGAAGTGTTTTATAATTCTCATTGTGGAGCTCTTTCACCTCCCTAGTTAGCTGTATTCCTAGGTATTTTATTCATTTTGTGGCCATTGTAAATGGGATGGCATTCTTGATTTGGCTCTCAGCTTGGATTTTGTTGGTGTACAGAAATGCAACTGATTTTTGTACATTGATTTTTGTATCCTGAAATTTTTCTGAAGTTATTAGATCTAGGAGCTTTTGGGCAGAAAGTATGGGGTTTTTTAGGTATAGAATTATATCACCTGCAGACAGAGATAATTTGACTTTCTTTCTCCCTATTTGTATGTCTTTTCTTTCTTTCCCTTGCCCGATTTCTCTGGCTAGCACTTCCAGTATTATGTTGAATAGAAGTGGTGAGAAAAGGCATCCTTGTCTTGTTCTGGTTCTTAAGGGGTATACTTGAGCTTTTGCTCATTCAGTATGATGTTGGCTGTGGGTTTGTCATAGATGGCTCTTATTATTTTGAGGTATGTTCCTTCAATGCCTGGTTTGTTGAAGGTTTTTAACCTAAAGGAATGTTGAGTTTTATGGAAAGATTTTTTTCCTGCATCTATTGTGACGATAATGTGATTTTTTAGTTCTGTTTATGTGATGAATCACATTTAATTTGTGTACATTGAACCAACCTTGCATCCAAGAATAAAGCCTACTTCGTCATGATGGATTAGCTGTTTGACGTGCTGCTGGATTTTTTTTTTTTTTTTATGATTTTTTTGCTTCTATGTTCAACAAGAATATTGGCCTCAAAACTCCTTTTTACACATCTGGTAAAATTCAGCTGTGAATCTGTCTGATCCTGGGCTTTTTCTAGTTGGTAGGCTTTTTATTTCTAATTTCAGAACTTGTTATTGGTCTGTTCAGGGTTTCAATTTCTTCTTGGCTTAATCTTGTGAGGTTGTATGTTTCTAGGAATTCATCAATTTCTTCCAGTTTTTCCAGGTTGTTTTTGTTTGTTGTTGTTGTTGTTGTTGTTGTTGTTGCATAGAGGCATTCATACAAGTCTCTGAGGGTTTTTGTATTCCTGTATGGTTAGTGATAATATCCCCTTTGTCATTTATGATTGTGTTTATTTGAATCTTCTTTTTTCTTTATTAGTCTACTGGGCTATCAATCTTATTTATTCTTTAAAAAAATAAAACTCCTGGATTTGTTGATCTTTTGTTTGGTTTTTAACATCTTAATTTCATTCAGTTTAGCTCTGATTTGGGTTATTTCACGTCTTCTGCTATTTTGAGGGTTGGTTTACTCTTGGTTTTCTAGATCCTGTAGGTACAATGTTATGTTGTTAATTTGAGATATTTCTAACTTTTCTATGTGAATGTTTAGCACTATAAACTTTTCTCAATACTGCTTTAGCTGTATCCCAGAGATTCTGGTATGTTGTATCTTTGTTCTCATCAGTTTCAAATAATTTCCTGATTTCTGCATTAATTTCTTTGGACAAAAGTTATTCAAGAACACATTGTTTAATTTAAATGTAATTGTATGATTTTGAAATATTTTCTTAGTATTGATTTCCATTTTTGTTGCACTGTGGTCCAAGAGCATGGTTACTATTTCAGTTTTTTTTTTTTAATTTGCTAACAATTGTTTAATGACTGATTATGTGGTAGATTTTAGAGTATGTGCCATATGCAGATGAGAAAAATGTATATTCTGTTGTTTTTGAGTAGAGAGTTCTGTAGACTGCTGTTAGGTTCATTTAGTCAAGTGTTGAGTTCAGGTCCCAAATATGTTTGATAGTTTTCTGCCTTGATGATCTGTCTAATACAGTCAGTGGGGTGTTGAAGTCTCCCACTATTATTGTGTGGTTATCTAAGTCTCTTCATGGGTTTCTATTAACTTGCTTTATGAATGTAGGTGCTGCTGTGTTGGGTGTATATATACTTAAGATAGTTAGGTCTTCTTGTTGAATGGAACACTTCACCATTATGCAGTGCTCTTCTTTGTCTTTTTTGGTCGTTGTTGGTTTAAAGTCTGGTTTGGCAGGGCATGGTGACTCACACCTGTAATCCCAGCACTTAGGAAGGCCGAGACAGGTGTGTCACCTGAGTTCATGAGTTCGAGACCAGCCTGGCCAACATGGTGAAATCCCATCTCTACTAAAAATACAATAATCAGCCAGGCATGGTGGTATATGCCTATAATCCCAACTACTCAGGAGACTGAGACAAGAGAATTGCTTGGACCCAGGAGGTAGAGGTTGTAGTAAGGTGAGAGCGTGCTACAACACTCTAGTCTGGGTGACAGAGTGAGACTCCATCTCAAAAAAGAAAAAAAAAAAAAGTCTGTTTTTTTTTTCTGAAATTGAATAGCAACCCGCCCTTCTTCTGTTTCCCATTTGCTTGGTAGATTTTTCTCCATCTCTTTCCTTTGAGCCTATGAGATGAATCTCTTGAAGACAACCTACAGTTGAGTCTTGCTCTTTTATTCAACTTGAAAGGCAATTTTAAAGAAGGGAAACTTTGATAGTAAAAGCAACCTTCCAAAGTACACATCTACCTCTGCCTATGAAAAGGACAACAGAAACAAAAAAGTAAGATATAGGCATTAGGCTACACAGATGGTTCCCCACTTGTGATGGTTTGACTTACAATTTTTTTACTTTTCAATGGTGTGAAAACTGTGTGCATTCATTACAAACCATACTTTGAATTTTGAGTTTTGATCTTTTCCCAGGCTAGTGTCATGGGTACAATACTCTTTTATGATGCTGGGTAGCAGGAGCCACAGCTCCCATTTGGCCATGAGATCATGATGAACAATGCTCTACAGTGAACTACGTTGCTAGATGATTTTTACCAACTGTAGGCTTATGTAAGTGTTCAGAGCACATTTAAGGTAAATGAGACTAAGCTATGATGTTCAGTAGGGTAGGTGTATTAAATGCATTGTTGACTTATAATATTTTCAACTAACGATGGTGTATCAGGATGTAATCCCACCGTAAGTTAAAAAGCATTTGATCTGTATACTGTATATTTAAAGTTCAGATGAGAAAAATAGAAAACTTTTATAGTGGTACATGGGGCTTGCCCAAATACAAAAAAAAAAAAAAAAAAAAAATCCAGAACAATTTATTGATCAACTTTTCCCCATTTCTAATACAGATAAAACATTTTGTTTTTTAGATTACTGCAAATTAAGAACAAGTGTTTAACAATGCTTTTGCTTTTGGCTTTGGAATCCAACAAAGCCTGCTTTAATAACATTTAATATTTAAATTAATAATTAGACTGGACACAGTGGCTCACACCTATAATCCCAGCACTTTGGGAGCTGGGGCAGGAGGACTGCTTGAAGCCAGAAGTTTAAGACCAACCTGGGCAACAAAGTGAGACCCCCATCTTTCTATAAAACATGAAACAAATGAGCTGGGCATGGTGGTACATGTACTCGGGAGGCTGAGGTGGAAGGATTGCTTGGGCCTGGGACGTCAAGGCTACAGTGAACCATGATTGTACCACTGAACTCCACCCTGAGTGACAAAATGAGAGCCTATTTCATAAAAAAATAAATAAATCAATAAATAACTAAATTTCACAGCTTCAACATGCACATTTTCAAATGCACAAGTTTCTGTATAACATGTAGAACACAAGATTTAGTCCACTATTTACAAAAATATTTACATGACATCCTGAGAATAGCGTTTCAATTGTAGTTCAAGAAAACAAAATCTTTTAAAAACAAAATATTTTAATGCAATTTTTATTAAATTGGGTTTTGCATGATAGACTCATAAAATATTAGTTATTAATTAAAAATCAGGCCAGGAGCAGTGGCTTATGCCTGTAATCCCAGCACTTTGGGAGGCTAAGGAGGTGGATCACCTGACCTCAGGAACTCAAGACCAGCCTGACCAACATGGTGAAATCCTATCTCTACTAAAAATACAAAAAACAATTACCCGGGTATTGTGGCTCGAGTCTGTAATCCCAGCTACTCGGGAGGCTGAGGCAGGAGAATTGCTTGAACCCAGGAGGCAGAGGTTGCAAGTGAGCCAAGATAGTGCCATTGCACCTTAGCCTGGGCAACAAGAGCAAACCTCCATCTAAAAAAAAAAAAAAATCAAAATTTCTAATATGTTTCAAGTATACCTCTTACGTATATTTCTAAAATTCAGTGATTCAACCATGTATGTATAATATTATATAAACTACCTCAATCATAAATCTATGTGAAAATATCACGGGTGCTATTGTTTTTCATTTGCTGTAGAGACATCTATTAATTTAGCTTTTTTTTTTTTTGCTTAGATTCTACAAAGTATTTTCTATTTTCCATGGAATTCTTAATACCATGCTTTCAATAAAGAAGACATTTTTAAACACACTGATTTTCATCTTTGGTGATCTATCTTTCCCTTATCTACAATTCCATAAGTTTTATTAAGCGGTCACTTTGTGAAAAGCACCATACTTAGTGACACAATTAGGTTTTAGACTGGCTTTAATCAGCCATTAAACCTCCATTTTATTCTCTTTTCCTATAATTCCCTAACAGATTAAGAAATACATACATGAAATGGTAAGTCCTTAGATAATTGAGGATTGATTACATTTCCTAATAATACACCTAATTTAATTGGGTTGCCTTTGCTGCTATATACATTTTATTGCAGGATTCCTCCCTTATTATCTTTGTCGGAGCATCTAAAAATGACAAGTTAATGTCAAGGAAAAAAACAACTAACATTTTTGTTTGTAATTAAGCACTAGAATCATTTTGAATTGATTTTTCTTTAAAAAGAATTGTAGAAATTTAGATTTTTTTAATTTTCAAGTTTTGTGAAGCTGAATTTGCTGCTACTTTAGTTACGAAATATTTCTGTGGATGAAAACACTGCCAACTAATATTTAGCCAATTGTGCAGATTATTTTGTGGTTTTTAAACTGTGTGTATTATGACTCTAAATATAGTATGAAAGGTTTTACAAATTTTATCATCTAGAATTTACGTTCTAACTTTTTTCAAAGTAGCTATTAGTATCAGTAAGCCCCTATTTTCCACTTTTCCTCTTGCCATATTAACAAGTATTGTTTATTTAGCTTTAACTACATTTTGGAAACTTTTTTACAATAATAAATCTAAAACTTAAGCCTTGGTTATAGCATACTAAAATTTTATTATTGCCCACACTTGCAGATCTTGAAGAATGAAAACAATACAATGAGAACCAGTGAGCTAAGTATAGCATACACGTATCCAGAGCAGGAAAGCCATAGACTAAAATTCTGAGGTAACCTGACTTAGAGAGGACAAACAAGGTGCTAAGACCAAATCAGGAACTCAGTGTTCTAGGCTCAGGGGTGAGCAAGTTAAGACCATTATGCACTAAGAAATAGATCCAAAATCAAAAGAAGAGGTCAGAGGTCAGTTATTTAGCAAGAGTTAACAGTAATTTTTCAAACTGAAGTTGGTGACAGAACAGAGGCAGAGATCAAGGGGGAATGGGACAGGCCTTCAGGTCAAATAGAAAAACAATAAAACAGGACGTACTATACCCAAGAAAAGCAAAAGTCAAAGACAACAAGGCAACAAGAGAACAGGAAGTAACAAGAACACTCCATAGAAGCTCTAGCCAAGAGAATTTTCTGTGATAATGGAGAGTTCTAACCTTGAGCCTCCAATGTTGTGGCCCAGCCACATGTGACTTTTGAGCCCTTGAAATGTAACAAGTACAACTAAGGAACTAAATTTTTGAATCTTATTTTAAGTAATTTAAATTTACATTATCATTTGTGGCTACTGTCTTGAACAGTTCACCTCTATGAGCATATATCACTGGCTCTGACTGAGCCTCATGAATTGTGTTTCATTTACCATAGGACCTCCTGCAAGGGCCCGATCACACTGTTGCACTTCCAACAGTTTAAAAAATGCAGCTCCTTTCACACAGCATCTGATAACTACCTACTCTTCATTGTTTCCCATGACAGCTATATCCAACTGGGACAAAATGTTGGTATCATAGGGGTATGTTAGATAACAACATTGGGTTGATGTGCAGAAGGTTTCTTGGCTCCCAAGTAAATCTCTTGTGCACCTACCAATATGCATCTCCCGATTAATCCACTGCCAGCAGACACAGCTTTCACTGGCTACACACCCGGGAGTAGGCATGGAAGTGGTGCTCCTTGCAGATACGGCCTTGAAAAGGAGAAATTAATAGAAAATTGGGAGTATTCAAAGGGATAGGTGGAATGGTTGGAATGCTGTCTCCTATCTGTTCCTTTCTAACAGGAGACAGAATTTATGAGGTACTCTCCTAGGAATATGTTACACAGTGTTCCGAAGAAAAAGGTAGTTACTGACAGTTTATGGCATTCTTACATCTCAAATACACTGGATAAAAATGCCATAGAAAAGAACATAGGCTCTGCAGTTGGTAAACTGAATATTGATGAAATTCCACTCTTTTTCATCCCAAGTAGATTATAAATCCAGTGATGCTGCTCTTTGCAGGTCTCAGAGGGCTTGAACTTCAAGTTCAGAGTGAGAATAGATGTCTGAACTCTATGAATAAAAGAGATAATACACCTGCAATTTCTAGGTTGGGTACAGGGAGGAGAAAGGAGTTGTTCCACCCTATATACTCACACTGAATATATGACACTAATTCCAAATAATTTGGGAACAGCATGAAGATATCATCTGTGATAACTAGTCCTGTTATATTCCCACTTCCTAAAACAGTGCCTGGAACATAGCTGACACTCAATAAGGGTGAGTTGACTGCCAAGCCATGACTGCTCCAGCCTGGACTGTGCATTGTTCTGAAAATGGTATTGTCGGGTTGATGAAAATGTCACCATCCATGTGGTCCATCTGTTGTAGATTTCTGAGTCTTCTAAGGCATGGATGAGGATTAGGTAATGCAGCACATTTTAGCTATCAAAAGTAGAGCACAGACTTCTTCCAAGAACATGAATTAGACCTACTTTTCTCTCTTCCTGCTAAGTACAACTAAAAACCCTGGATATTATGTTTTAAAGAAACATAAAAGGACTCTGAAAGTTGGAAAGAAGAAAGCTGACCAGCCAAGGACCATCTCAGGACCCAAGAAGTGACATGGTTGTAAGTTCCTTGGGTTTTCTTCATGCCTTATTTATCCCTGATTTGGAGTTAAAGAAGCTGACAATCTGAAAATAACTATGGGCGCAATTGAAGAAAAGAAAAAAGAAAAAAAAGCCCTTCTGTCTTTAGCCAAATAACCAAGATAATAGCCAGGCTAGTGAGACAGAAAACTTTGACAGTAACTGTTCTACTCAAGGCAAACACCATAGAAAACACTGGGGCCTCCTACAAAGGCCCGGTGGCTAGTTTAGACTTTTACCATCATAAGACTAGAATGAGATGTCCCCAAACCAGTGCCAGAGAAGACCAAGTAGAGAGTTGGGACTTTCATTTCCATCAGCTGCAATGAAGTAATCTCCCAAAAATATAGGTGGAGAACATATAGGGAGACAGAATTTCTACCACTACCCAGAAATAATGAGGTGTCCCTCCATATCCCTACTGGGGTGGTATCAGTGAAGGCCTAGTAGATGGTTAAGATATTCATCACTGCCCAGTGATTTTGAGGCCACCTTCACTGTAGTACCAATGGACGCCACATGGGGAACCAGAAATTTCACCCTCACCCAGCAGTAACAAGGAACCCTCATGTTGGGTGTCAATGGTGATCAAATGGGAAAATTAGACATCTTCCTTCATTTAGCTGTAACAAAGACCGTGTCTTCTCCTCTCTTTCCATGTCAGTGCAGTGTCAGAGAAAGACAACTAAAAAGACTTAAATAATATCCAGAGTCTCAAAATATAATTTGAAAATATTCAAACCCCTAGCAAGAATAAATAGAGACAAGACATAAATTACTAATAGGAATGAAACAGGGGATGTCACTACAGAACCTACAAACATCAAAATGATAATAAGAGTTACAATGAACAATTCTATATATCTCCAACTTAGATAAAATTGACCAATTTTTCAAAAAACACAAACTACTATGACTTACCTAATACGAAATAGATAATTTAAATCGTTCTATAATACTGAGAAAATTACATTCATAATTTTAAAACTCCCCAAGAGAAAATTTCAGACCCACAGGTTTTTCACAAATTTCTGCCAAATGTTTAAAAAAAAAAAGTAACACCAATTCTACAAATCTCTTCCAGGGAAGGAAACGTTTCGACTCACTTTTTGAAGCTAGCATTACCCTGATACCAAAGCCAGACAAACACAGTACAAACAAACAAACCAAAAAAAACTACAGACAAAAGTATAGACATAAAAATCCTTAACAATGTTTTAGCAAATAAAATTAAGTAATACATAGAAAGGCTCCTATACTGTGACCACATGTGGTTTTTTCTATGGTTGCCAGGGTGATTCAATCTTCAAAAATTCAATGAATGTGATCCATGTTGACAGGCTAAAGAAGAAAAATCACATGAGCATATCAAATGATGCAGAAAAAGCATCTGATAAAATTCAACACTCATTCATGATAAAAACTCTCAGAAAAATAGGAATAAAGGAAATTTTCTCAACTCGACAAAGATCTACAAAAAACCCTACAGCTAGTATTCCTCTTAATTGCGAAAGACTGAATGCATTTTCCATGAGACTGAAAATAAGGAAGTCTGCTGTCACAATTTTTATTCAAAACAGTGCTGGACAAACAAATGGAAAAACATTCCATGCTGAAGGATAGGAAGAATCGATATCATTAGAAGGCCCATATTGCCCTAAGCAATTTATAGATTCAATGCTATTCCTGTCAAACTGCCAATGTCATTCTTTGCAAAACTAGAAAACCCTATTTTAAAATTCGTATGAAATCCAAAAAGAATCCAAATAACCATGACAATCCTAAGCAAAAAGAACAAAGAGGGAGGCATCATATTACCTAATTTCAAACTATAGTACAGGGCTATAGTAATCAAAACAGCATTGTACTGGTACAGAAACAGACACATAGACCAATGGAAATAATAGATCTTTAACAAAGTTGACGAAAACAAGCACTAGAGAAAGAACTCCCTATTCAATAAGTGATGATCTGCTAACTGATAACTGGCTAGCTATACACAAAAGATTGAAACTGGACCCCTTGCTTACACAATATACAAAAATCAACTCAAGATGGATTAAAGACTTAAATGTAAAACCTAAAACTATAAAAATCCTGGAAGACAACCTAGGGAATACCATTCTGGACATAGGAATGGGCAAAGATTTCATGACCAAGATGCCAAAAGCAATTGCAACAAAAGCAGAACTTTACAAGTGGGACCTAATTAAACTAAACAACTTCCGCACAGCAAAATAAACTATCAACAAAGTAAACAGACAACCTACAGAAAGGGAGAAAATATTTGCAAACTATGCATCTGGTATAGGTATAATATCTGGAGAGGTATATCCAGAATGTGTAAAGAACTTAAATTGAGAAGCAAAAAACCCATTAAAAAATAGGCAAAGGAAATGAACAAACACTTTATAAAAGAAGAGCCTTTCAAGAGCATACTAAGAGGTGTCTAACACTAGAATGAGTTGCCTACACAAGTGAGTTTCCATGTAATGTGTTCAAGTAGGAAAAATGTTGCAAAAGGCATGACTGCATTTGGAGACTGGACCTCATTAGGAAATCAAAGTCAAATGCCAACAGGAAGCTAGGTAAAAAATATGAACTATTAAAACATACTGGGTGATTGTCACCTTGTGAGAATGCTGAACTGGTGGAACTACCTCTAATGTTTCAAGAGAAGCTGGAAATCTGATTTTCTATATGACATCTCCCAATAATTAAAACGCCTTCACTAATTTGCCTACTATGTCCAAATATTATGAGATCTAACACTGTGTAGTCCAAATAAAACATATCTAGAACTTATATTGTTTTAATTGTATTAATTCAAATGAATAAGAAATGGTTTGTATTATTGCATCCCTGCATTGTTAATTTCCAAAAACCTCTTATGCTGATAGTCCATCACAAATTGCTGTTTCCATGAAAACATCTTAAGAATAAAAATCTCATTTTCTGCAATTTGTATTTAATGTTAAGGGTGCAATTAGAGCAATTCTTTGTGTTAAGATCTGCACATGATGACCTTTTTTTTTTTTTGGAAGTTATTTATGAAAGCTCCAATTTTCTTGCAGAAAATTTTCTATCACATATTCAGTCAAATAATGACATGTTTCATTGCTCAAATCTACTTCATGAGGGTGTGCTTTCCTTCAGACATGATTAGAACTTTCTCGAGGGAAAGTGTCAAGTCTTATAGTTCATTTTTCTATCTCAATTTGCTTACTAAAGTTTAGATCACACATCAAGTGCTCAAATATGACTACATCACAAGGATTTATTTACCACCAGACTTTATGTCCAATAATATAATTGAAGATATTCTTGGCCTAAAAGGGAAATGGTGGGACAAATGAGTGGGGAGATTGATTAGTCCTACCCTCTATAGACTCTTACCATCAATGTTATCACACCCTCCCAGACCATCAGCAGGTCTTTTCCTCTTGACTTTTCAGCACCATTTCTGTCTCCCCCGGAGTTTTCAGGAGTTCCCCAACAGACTGTGGTTGAGAGTATCCACTCACTGTTTTAAATTAAAAAAAAAAAAAAAAAAAAAAAAAAACGAAGAAAACAATCAGGCAAACTGTGTTTGATGCATTTTACATAACTGTGGCCTTGGAAGGAATTTGCCTTATACAGCGAGATGGGATTTATCAACCAACAGTGGAGGTAAGATGTTCCTATTCATTACATTTCTATCTTCTAATTTCAAGTAGCTGTTATGGTATCAGTGTCTATAATGTCTATGGCAATTTGAGTGTCCTGTGGCAGATGCAGGGTTTCTGAAAATCAGGTGGAGTAATGGAAAACATGGCAGGTGGCATCTGACAGCAATTAAAAAACTCTAAGCTCACAGGGGATTTTTCTTCAACCTTTTCTACTTGCCTATCAGATACTGAGATTTTGACCTATGAAAACAATTTTGTGTTTAAAGAATATAAAATTACTAGAATTTAGATAATATCCTAAGGAGGAAAACACACACATACACACAGAATCTTCATTTGCCCTTAAAAAAAATGAAACATTTTAAAGGGCTATCCATAAGGTCTTTGAAAATCAAATATGGTACTCTTTTAAGCAGGTGAGGAAGGGTAAAGTTTAGCACTATTGGTATCTAGAGACACTTCATCAAAAACTACTTTTAAGAATGTTTAGTTCCACAGAAAGAGTCTGAGAATCAAAACCTGGTTTCAGAATGTCCACCTACCAAGAGTGAAAAGATGTTAAGCTGTTGGGCTTTAGGCAGCGTGCCCTGGGCAGGGCTCCTGACTTTTTGAGACAGAGCAGTGTTCATGTCACTGATTCCTGAACTGACTGAGTTGTGTTCTGCCTTCCCTCCCAGGAGGCTTCATTTCCTTTAACTTTTTCTTTGTTTCTGTCAAACTTATCCACACTTAGCACATTCTTTCACCCAACTGTTGTTCTAAACATGACACATCCCTTTCTTCTCTACTGATGTGGTAACTGTTATTTGGCCTTCTTGAATGTGTTGTTTTATAGAAAGAAAAAAAAGACAAAAAAAGGCCTGTGTCCTACTGAGTATTTCAGCTTCAAAAATTATTTCTGAGGACAAAAGCTGCACTGGGAAGGGTTGGCCAGAATTCCGGACGTAATGGTATGTAAACCTCAATACTAGAATAGTCTTCTCAGATCCTGAAATGCCGCAGAGCAGCACAAAGGAGAGAGACATGCTCTCTGGTATTTCATGTCACCTTTTAGTCCTGAAAGAACAAAGGTTACAAAATGATAGACAATTTCTCTCAACGTGCAGTTCCTTTGCTGACATTGAGTGTTAGATATAAGTCCAGTGAGAGCAATAGCAACAGTGTTAACATGGGCTTTCTATTTTTATTTTTTCAACGGACAGCAGAAGTGAAGGCAATTTCTTGTTGAGCTGGATTACTGAACCAGGCTCCTAACTGGTCATGTCCTTCTGCCCTTGTTTCCCCCACCCTCTACTTTATTTTCCAAGAGTAGCCTGGATAGTAAGAACATCAGATGGTAAACTGCAAAAAGCTGCAATAGAGCTGGGGTTAAAACTTGGAGTTGAAGCCCAAGTTTTACACCATCCCTTCACCCACTCACCCCTTACTGCACTGATATTTATCATTCCCTCACGCCCTCACAGGGCTCCAACCACAACAGTCTCCACTGTCCCTTGCATACACTGGGCATGCTGTAGTGTTAGGGAATTTTCACTAGCAGAGCCCTCTGCCAGGACCACTTGCTCATCAACACTACTGCCTTCAAGAATTTGTGCAAATATCAGCATCTGAAATATCAACATCTCAAAGAGACCCATTTTGAGCATCCTATAAAAACAGAAATTTATTTTTCCCCTGTATTTACTATGCTTCCAACTCTTAATCCTGACCTACTTTTTGTTTGTTCATATTATTTATTACTTACTATTGCATATTATTTATTTTGTTTACTGTGTGCTTACTGTGGAGGTTAACAAAGACAGGAACCTTTGTTTTATTCACAGATTTAACTCAATTCCCTAGAACCGTGCCTAGCATATGTGTAGGAGACACTCAAACTTGTTAAATACATTAGTTAATGGTAAATTGGTGTATGTATTATTTCTTCGAAGATAACAAAGGTATTATTCTGGAAAGAAGAAAAATTACATTGTTAACAAGGTGATTGCAATTCAGTCACTGGAGAATCAAAAACTGCCTATTTTCTGAATTCAAATTCATAGACTTTTGTTTTTTTCTCCAAAGATTCATGGAAGATCCTCGATATCTCTAGAATAACGGTAAGCAGTAAAGTTCCAAGCAAATTTGAGTTACAAGCAAATTGGAAATTTGGAGAGCATTTTTTAATTGCCTTCATCTAGGAAATCATACCTACCTTCACTCTCAGACTAGTTGCCCACCATTAGCTGCAAAAACATGGAAACTAGAATTTTGGTGTTATATCAAAATTCTCTCCCTGCACTGTGGCTCAGTATGAAATTTTGTCCTGTGTCTTGGTGCTCGTGTCAGTCAGACTCCTTCCTTGCTCTGGACATGCTCTGGTCTGGGGCCTGGGTCTGGGCCTGTGTCCCTGACTCATGCTTTCTGGTCTCTTAGCAATGCCTTGCAGCCCTTGTTTTCTAATCTCCTGGCTCTCTGGGTGGGTCACTTGACTATGCAGACTCATGCCTCTAGCTTGTTTCTTGAGCCCTGGCTTATTTTCCAAATCCTGAAATATATGGTGGATCCAGAGATGTATTACTCAGATCTCTCTTCTTGGAAGAACTTGTTGATTGGGTATGGTGAGTGCTATCTACAGACCACCCCCAACTGTCAACCTCATCAGGGACTGCCTTAGCTGCAAAGTGCTGTCTGTCCATGGTCACAATCTTCCATAGGACAACATGCTTCCAGGGACGGCCCAGTGATAAGTCCTCTCAGGAGGAGTACTTGCTCCAGAGCTCCCAGTCAGTTTGCTGAGACATAGCCAGCCAGGTATCACAAAATAACTTCTCCCTCTCCCAATCCCATTTCCACTCCTTTCCTGTAAACATCTTGTATCTCCAAATGCCGTCTCACTCTCTGCTTCTAGAGAACCCAACTGGCAACAACCTCCAACACACCTAACTCAGATTTCAAAAATGGGACTTGGAGAGGTGGAAAGCAGAATATATGTGAGCAACACTCGGACAGCTACGTGATACATGGAGAAGACTGATCTACCACTGAAGCAATGCTAAAAGCAGTAATGAGTCCTCATTATGTTGTGTATTTTCAATAACTGGTGATAAGAACGCTATTTTGCTCCCTTAAAGTTTTGAGCCAAAAAAACCTTCCAACTCACCCTCTGGAAAATCTCCCTTTAAGTTGATATTTTAAATAAAATAAAAATGCATTAATTATGAAGACATGATCAGAACACAGGTTAGGTTCTAGATGAGGGCCTGGAAGACCTGGATTTAATAGATCATAGAATTGATAAGGATTTAATCCTGAAATTTTATATTAACAACATCCATTTGTCTGAAATGTACTTTCAACTATATAAACTTTCACTTTTCAAATAATTTTAGAATAGAGTGTGCCCTTTTTATATTTGAGATACAGTGAAATTACTAGTAATATTCCTGTTGCTGGTTGGTAACACCTTGTGTTGGGTGAAATCATTTATCCCTACTTTATTGTGACATTTCCTTACATTATTCAAGGTAAAACTGTCTTTGATCCAATGCTTCTAATATCTAGGAGACACCTTAGCTGGATCCCAAACTTTGCATAGGTGTCCCCTTCCCTTTGCTTGATGGTGAGCATAGTTAGCAATTTTCAATTCCTTTCTACTCACTACGTGATCCTCTGAGTGGCTGATTTCTGTGAGGAGTCCATTTGGCTTGGCCCCTTAGGAACGGTTCCGAATTCCAAAGGCTTCTTGTTTGAAAATTCATGAGCTTCTCAATGATGCAGTTCCTTTTTTGGCTGCCCTACTGCTCAGTTAGTTCAGACAACAAGCTGCTTAGAGACGGATAATTCTTCCTTTTAACTGCCAAAACCTACAGGGGGGTTGGTATTTTACTGCTATTGTGGAATTTTCAGAAGTTTGGAAAACAGAGCATTTTATTTTTTGTTTTGTTTTGATATAGGACGTTTTGACAATGGCTTTGGCAGTGATACAAAAATCTCCACGCTTCTAAACCAGAATAACATTTGCAGCCATCTGGCTTCCATGTAGCACCCTCGGAGTAGAATAGATACAAAAACAGTTAGCAATTAGGAGGTTTAAAATGGCTTTCCCCATTAGTTTCTGAACTAAACTATCCCATGATAAAGACAGCATATGCAATGAAGGAGTTGCTGATTCTTTGTCAGCACACTTTTCATCATGATAAAAATTGCCTGACACCTCCTTTATTTCTTAATTTCCTCCACTATCACCACCACCTTTCACCTAGATTTCTGGACTCAAATTTTTCCTAAATATAACATCCCAGAGTAAGACAGGCTGCAAAATCTATTCAAAGATCCACTATATGCCCAGTTAGGTTGATTATTTTCCTTTTTGAACATGACTAAGTCTCGATTCCAAGGAAGGTAGAAAAACTTTAAACAGCATAATAAGAATTACTGTCTTTAATTTTAAATTTCAAAGTTTAATGATATATGACATATAGATATGATATTGATATGATAAACATTAGACATTTTATTAGGATATTTTTCAATGACATAGCATAGAAGATTTTGATTCTTGGAACTAAAAAGACATAGTTCCTTTAAATCAGAAGTGATGTCTTTGACCTTTTAAAAATTATTCAAAGGTAATTGTTATAATGATCTGCACATATAAATAGCACTACCGACCTGAAATCTTGTTAATTCCCAGTATAGTAATAAGAGATCAAAGGTATCTACTAAATACACTGGAAACAAATTTGGAGAGGTGGGCTGAGATAAAAGATGAAAGTGAAGTCATTTGAGAAGACGTTTATGTTTTCCTCTATCTAGCTTGCCCCCCAAAACCATTTTCTGCCTGTCCAGGAAATGTGATCTACTAATAATCCACAACAGATTTGTGCTGTCACTTATTTTGCACTTTTACATAGAGTAACATTTTTATCCAAGGCTTTCAGATTTCTTTTTTAAGTTGTCAAATTCAGAAAACTCAGAACTGGAAGAGATCAGACCGGAATTTTCCCAAACAAATTAGCATGTTGAAGGAGGAGGATGTAAATAGTAGAGTCACTGGCAGCATGAATTTACCCCTATGCTTGAGCACGTTTTTGCAGCACAGCTAAGACATTAACAAGTGATGGTTTCACACACTTGGGCTAGTGATTTACAAAGTTGCTTCCTGATTAATAGAGTGCTAGAAAGGATTGTTGTTATACCAACTAAAAAGAATCATAAAATGGTAATGAACGTTATGAAACTTCATGAATATTTCATCTGAAGACAGGCTATCAGATTTATCTTAAGGTTAAAGAACACATAGGTCATAAATCAGGCCCAAGATGGAGTCGCTTGAGGTTCATAGTTGGTAAGAACTGTTTACATGTTAGTCAAAGCTATCTGTGGGTGTTTATTACTTCAGTTACATGTTAGAATCCAGTTAAGATAAATAAAAAAAGATTGGTTTTATAATAGATCACTTTTAAAAGGATCAGCAAAGATTCCTAGAAAGAATTAGAGGTATTTTTTGAAACAAAATGGGCTTTATTGAAATTGTTAGGTATTCAGAACTATCATCAATATTTAATAAGAAGGTATCACAAAACCATTATATACTATATAAAATAGTATGAGCATAAGCTTTTTTTGCTGTAAACAGCATA
This sequence comes from Theropithecus gelada, assembly GCF_003255815.1. Taxonomy (NCBI): domain Eukaryota; kingdom Metazoa; phylum Chordata; class Mammalia; order Primates; family Cercopithecidae; genus Theropithecus; species Theropithecus gelada. Next base: position 56,605,638 of record NC_037680.1, on the reverse strand, counting down.
TATAATTTATATTAAATATTTAATATATCATCAGTTTCAAGGCAATTTCTCATTTGGAATATGTATGGTGAGCTTAAAATTTACTACTTATGTTCTTAGGTTACTACTTATATTGTTAGATACATATATTTTATTTCCTCCAATAGGGCCCCAGAAAATTATTCTTCCTCAGTCTACAGTAATGACATGGAAGTAAAATTTATTTCAGTGACTGTGGGATTTTCCTCCTAGCTTGGCAGCTAGCTGAGAGCAAACTCCTTAACTCCTTTAATTGAAGTTTTTCCTCTTATGTTTGTCAAAATATTTAAAGTGTTACTTAAATATAGACATAGCCTTTCTGCACATTTTTAATCTATCTGATGATGGAAATTAAAACCTATGTTTATTTATTCATTTGATCAGTCACTCAGCCTACTGTGTGCCATGTATCTGTTAAGTGACAGGGATGAAACTGCGGATGAGTAAAACATGAGCCCTACCATGCAGAACATTTTGCGTCAAGAAGGAAAACCAGTATGTAAATATGCAATTGCAGGAAGTGTGATGGCTGACATAACAGGGTTATGGGCTATGTGAGCACATGGAAGGGGAAAGTGTCCCGGGTTGAGGGGTCAGAAAGCATCTTGAAGAAAACAATACCTAAGGCCAAAGTTACCTGAACAATGAGTGAGGTCGTGGTGAAATAAGGTGCAAACTAGGAGAAAGGAAAACATCATCAACGATCCTAGGAGACGAGAAAAGCTTGTAATGGTTAACATGTGTTTTATGTGTGGTGGTGGGTATAAAGATGAGAAGGGAAGCCAAGGAGAACATAGACCATACTCATAAATCCTGCAAAGAGTTTTAACCCTACCTCAGCACAATGGATTTCACTGAAGGGGCTTCAATAGTGTAGTCATATAACTAGACTCGCATTTCATCCTGTTTACGTATCTCTTGTTTGGTAAATTGTTTTATACTTTTGCTCTTGGAACTAAAATGAAAATTAAGAACTTGATCAGATGTTATAAATCAGTGAATGATGGGTTTTTAAGGTAATTTTACAAAGAGTTGGGGAGAAATCCAATCATTTACATAGAAAATGTTGAACATCACCAATGCTCTTGAATGGTGGAAAAGAGTAATCCAATAGATACACTTCTCTAAGAATGAAGTCAGATTGGAATTCATTACCCTAAAGAATTCCTCGTAAGAATAGAGTAGTTCCAAAGTTAAGTCGTGAGATCTCTTTATGACAGTCTTATAAAGATTATCCTTCATTTTAAACAGGAAAAAGTAGTGCACATTCTCAAGAAATCCTTGCCTAACAAACCTGCACATTGTGCACATGTACCCTAGAACATAAAGTATAATAACAAAAAAGAAAGAGAGAAAGAGAGCGAGCGAGAGCAAGACAGACAGAAAGACAGAAAGACAGAAAGACTTGTATGTCTGCATTTTGGCATCCCCATCCTGCCTCACTACCTACGAAATCTACTACAGGTTGAGTATCTTTTTTTTTTTTTTTTTTTTTGAGACGGAAGTCTCACTGTGTCGCCCAGGCTGGAGTGCAGTGCTGTGAGCTCACTGCAAGCTCCGCCTCCCGGGTTCGTGGCCATTCTCCTGCATCAGCCTCCTGAGTGGCTGGGACTACAGGCGCCTGCCACCACGCTCAGCTAATTTCTTTGTATTTTTTAGTAGAGACGGGGTTTCGCTGTATTAGCCAGGATGGTCTCCATCTGCTGACCTCGTGATCTGCCTGCCTCGGCCTCCGAAAGGGCTGGGATTACAGGCGTGAGCCACCGCGCCTGGCTAGGTTGAGTATCTCTTATACAAAATGCTTGGGACAAGAAGTGTCTTACATTTGAGATTTTTTCAGATTTTGGAATATCTGCATATACATGACGAGATATCTTGGGAATTGAACCCAAATCTAAGAAATTAATTTATGTTTCATATATGCCTATAAGTAAAAAAAAATTTATATAATATTTTAAATAATTTTGTGCATAAAACAAAATTTTGACTATAACCCATCACATGAGGTCAGGTGTAAAATTGTCCACTCTGTTGTCAAGTTACACTCAAAATGTTTCAGAATTTGGAGCAGTCTGGATTCTTTGAGTTAGAGATGTTCAACCTATATTAAGATAAGAACTAATGTTGACTAAGGAGTGCCAGTCCTTGTCCTAAGTGTTTCACACGTATTTGTTTATTTAATCCTCATCTAAACATCCATACAGTAAATATTATGAATATCCCCATTTTAAAGATGAGGGAATTAGGCACACAGAGTCAAGTAATTTGTCCCAGTCATACAGTCAGTGAGTGGCAGTGCTGGGATTTACAACGGGGCATATGGATATTCTCTGTCGTGATATACTACATACAAAGTAACACAGGGAACACAGTTTTCATAGAACAACCAGCAGGAATATAAACAAAAATTATCATCAAAAAGAAACACTGTTCCCATTTATCCTTGAATATTGTTTTATGTCTGCTTAGGAGGAAGTTCTTACTTAGAGGAGGAAGAAAATTCCAATTTGATTTTCTGTGAGGCAACCATCCTATTGCAGATTCAATACTCAGAATGGTATATTTGCTCATTGATTATTGATGAATGAGTATTGATTGTGCTCTTACTATGGTACCTGTGTGTAGTATATGCATTGAATACATGACATCACTTATAAGGGAATAATTTTTAAAAACTTTACAGAAAATATGTCATATTGAACCACACTAACATTACCCTAAACTGAATTTTGTTATTGCCTATTAGCTGTCACATCCTTCATTCCAAATGGAAATTGAGTTTTTTAATTTCTAGTGGAAAACACAATGCATGTTTAAGTCCATGTATAAGAATAACACCAAGGACTCCCTGGTACAAAGAGTCATTTGTTCAATTTTCTGACCTGTTTCAGCCTAAAGAACAAGAACAGCATAGGATGATAAAAGGTTTCCAGCAGAAAGAGATTTATAGTCAGAATCACTTTTCTCTGTTTTCATTCATTCTGTATGAATACAAAGAATAATCTTGCTGTTAATACAAATGCAGCAAACTGAGCCATTAAATTGACAGTGTGATCTATCCCACTTCGCACTGCTTTATAAGCAAAATGTATCATTCTTGGGAGCTTTCTCTTGGTTAAATAATTGTGAGAAATATATTTCTTGCCATTACTTTTATTGATAAAACACAGCATGTCATCTTAATTCATCCTTCCACTGCTCTATTTCATCATCTACTGAGTGATTGGGATTCTGATCACCCTGCGTTCTGCTGTCAGATTGAAAGCTTCTATCTACTCATCTGTTATTCTTCAAGAAGCAAAGCTCCAGTGTAACATCTGTTTCTTACTGAATCTTCACCAGAGACTCAGATTTCAGCAAGCAATAACCTTGGGGTTCCCCTGGAAACCCTCCAGGGCTCCTGCTATGTGTCAAGACTTGAAGCTATCTAACAGAATTAATGCACAAAGTCCTGTTACTCTATTTTCATTTTTAAATTTAATTTGGGGTACATAAATTTGGTAGAGAAATGGTAATGTTTTACTGATTTTTGAAACTAGTCATCACTTCGTTGAGAAGGCTGAAAGCTTTAGCTCTGTGTCTTAAACTTAATTCTTTCCACTTTTTCTCTATTGATGTTCAACTATATTCATATCTTACTTTACATTTGTTTTGTCTCACTCAGGTATTTTTATGAAATTTCTCACATCTAATCAACAAAAGATTTCTATTCTGAAATGCATCTATTTGGATATTTTGTGTTTCCTGTTGAAAATTAACGTATCCACTTAGTTTGAATTACTGAGAAAAGATTACAAATAAATGTAAATCAGAAGTTAATTTTGATCATAACATGAGTAAAAGATAATCCAGAAAATTTGTAGATATTGGATATTTTTATATGATTAGTCATAACTTATGCTAACAAATCGTACACCCTAAACTGATGTGCATGTATTATAAATACTTATACATACATAATATTTATATACCTATACAACATGTTGATAAATTTTTCAAATCATTATTGGAAAATAATAATTAGAATACTGTTTCATAATTCATTGCTGCAAAACAATCCACTCAAAATGTAGTGGCTTAGAACAATGATTTATTGTTTTTCACAAGTCTGTCAGACAACTAGCAAGTTCGTCTACTCCCCATACATAGACATGGTCATTGACCGGATCACTCACTCAGCTGCATTCAGCTGGTGACTAACCTTGACTGAAAGATCCCAGAAAACTTAATTCACATGTCTGGGACTTCATTGCTTTTCCGCATGGCCATGCCACATGCGTAGCTTGGAGCTCCTCACAGCATGGTGGTCTCAGGAAAGTCAGACTTTTACACAGCATCCGGCTTTAAGAAAATGGAAGTTACTAGTCCTCTTAAGGGTTAGGTCAAAGGATTAGCATAGTATTATTACTTGATCTGCATTCTAATGGGCAAAGCAAGTCACAAGATCAGCCCAAATTCAAGAGGAACAGAAACAGACTCTACCTCTTGAATGATAATGCAACACGAATGTAGAGAAAAGGAAGAAATTAGTGTCAATCTCTGGAGACTAGCACACACACCTCAATTTAAATTTCAAAAGCATTCATTTCTATATTAGAACAGAAGGACTCTTGATGTTCTTCGTTATACTAGACAATAATTGATTTTTTCCAAAACATTAGTCTGTCTAAACTCCAGGTATCCCCACCAGATGTTTAAAAAAATGCATGGAGGAATCTGCCTGTGATGTTATCCTAAACATTCACTAATCTTAACATTGAAATCACACCTTAGATTTTAACTTGTCTTTCTCTCACTCTGCTTACAATTTTTACTAGTCCTTTCTTCATTTGCTTACATTTTCCACTTGGATACTATTTTAAACCAAGGGAAAAATCAAACTGAAAGCAAACTTACATAATGTCTTTACACATATGACCCACTTAACCTAGTCAAACCAGATCATCTGTCCACAAGAACAACAGGAACCAGGAAGCACTGCAAGAAGTTGGCAAGCTTCCATCCATCTCTGTCAGAGGAAGTATCTCCATTTTCCAATTATCCATGCCAATGGTTTCCCCCAATGACAGGGGTAATTAAAAGATGACTTTACATTCAGCTAGAGCTCAATAAATGTTAGTTACAAAACATTATTTCAAATATATCAAAGAAAGTCATCCTAATTTTTTGTTTGAAGTATTTGTCAAGACCCCAATATATGCTAGGCTTTGGGAATATAAATTATCTCTTTTTCAAAGTTTCAAAAAGCTACGAGGACATAAAATACTTCCTGATATTTCTAGTTTGGGGTTTTTATTAACCTTTAATGTAATAATAAAAACAAAATGATCTCTCATGAAAGTGTTTATTCATAGTGTTTTGGTATCTTCAAGTGAGATTAAATCAAATGAAACTGCTATACAATGACATAAGAATATTTAACAATAAAAGGTTTCTAGAACAAGAACAATGATTTTAGTGACAGTTTTCTTATCTGCAGATATGAGACTTGAGGGACATAAACCTCACACAGAATAGTCTTCTGTAGCTATTACAGAGCAGAAAAGTTCATTCCAACAAGATGAAAGTGATACATAAAAGCTTTGGCTTATTGATTAACTCAATATATACTTTTTTTGAGCACCTAGTATGTGCCACCTTGATGCTGGGTATACAACGCAAAGCAGAAAAGGTGAAATTTCTGCTTTCACAGAGCTCCTGTCTGGTGGCAAATATGGACACTCAGGCAGCTACAATCTAGTGTGGTAGATTTCAAGAGTGAGTAATGTGAAGTCCCATGGGAGCACAGAATGAGATCTCCTAATCCAAGGGTAGGAGGTGAGGAGCAGCCTCAGTAGGAAGGGAGCATAAATGGGCACAATGAAAAGTTTGGAAGTTGGGGAGAAGAGTGTCCAGGAAGAAGAAATAGGATGTACATAGACCCTAAGTTAAGAGAGGATGTCCTCTTCTGGGAACTGAAAATCCTTTAGTTCCACAGGAGCACTCTGAGAATAAACCGTGGAATAAGGATTCAGCTTCAGCAGGACTGCTACAAAATCTTGGGGAGTGGGAAAGGAGGATTTTGGTTATGTAAGTCCATTAACATCCCTATTCTAAAGATTGCCATTTATAGAATGTATTACGTACATTTTTAGCTTCTAACAGCATGTGTATATGTATTTGAGCATATCATACACATCTTTAAAATGGGGAAAAATGTATGAACATGTTAACCAGACGATTTTTTTTTCTAAATTTGCTGCTTTGTACTTTTTTGTATTTCCAAAAACGTTATACAATACTACTGAGCAAAAATTATATTTAACGGAAAAAACAGCATTGTTAAAATGTAACTTGACTTCTAAATATATCTACAAATGATATCTTTCTGAATCTTTTTATACTTCCTCTTCGTCTAAGGGACACTTTCTAAACAAGTGTTGTTTCTATTTCTTAATAATAGATGTTTCAAATTGGAAGGTAAGTCAGGTGAAATTGAGTAACAAACTTTAGAACTAGATCTTCTATTAAACAAAATATTAAAAAACACAAAACGTATACATTTTAACCCTGTTCGCAAACTCACAGAACACTTAAATCTTATAAATATGATATATAATGACATATATGATTTTCATTCAATATAGTACATGTTAAACATGCTTTAAATATCTTGAATATTGCTGAAATTCATCTCTTACAGAAAGCAGCTCAACTTCAGTAAGACATAAATAGAAGTTAATCTTTTTTTTCTAATTCTAACAGTCTTTCCCCAGTTTTCTTTTCATTAGTCACCCCACACAAAATCTTTTTTTCTAATTCTAACAGTCTTTCCCCAGTTTTCTGTTCATTAGTCACCCCACACAATATTTTCTCCACTATTTGTAAACTCTGCTTATTAAACCCAATCCACAAAACCATCACATGGTTCAGAATTTAAACTCAGAGAAGACAAGAAAAACAAACTTGTGTTTAACCTTGTGTGTATGGGTGAGGCCACCGAAGATGCAGTCAGAATAAATGCATCTTGTGATGACCACAATAAAGATGGCAAGAGTAATGGCACGTCTTCAAAAAGCAATAAAAATAAAAGGTGCTTTGTCCTCGCAGTTCCATTTCTCAGAACTGAGTTTATGCTGTTTGCCATAATTCCAGCATGAATTGTCAGCCTGGAAGTGAACGATTGGGTTCTTAGCTCAAGCACAGACCTTCGGAGGCCTCTGGCAAATTCAAAACATCACAATTCATAACTTAATTTGTTTACTTTAAGGAAACTCTCACTTGGTTATCAAATGTGAAGTGTTTCAGAGCTAAGATTAAAAGAAAACTAACATGCCTGAATTATTAATTATCAGTTTCTAGTTTAAGTCTTCTCTTGGCAAAACAATTCACTTTTCAAAGATTGCTATAACAAGTCTTGGGCACAGCCAGAGAAAATATTTGTGTTTGTATTAAATCTGGCTATTTCCACATATGCTCACTGTGACTCTAGGAACAGAGCCATTGAATAGGCCGGCAGTCATTCACATTGTGCTGATAACAGCAATTTAGGTTGGTAGGCTAGCTGTGTCAAAAGTAACACTAATATTAATATTTATAACTTGCCTTTCTCCTGTCTTAAATCTATAAGATATTCTTATATTTATATTCAGGCTATTCTTATGAGAAACACAGATACCAATTTAAAAAAAAAAAAAAAAAGTAAGGAGGTTTCTATAATCCTAACTTTTAGTGTAGTCTAGTTTCAAGCTAGAAAAATTTCACAGGTATCTGACGTTCCTCAACTGACATTCCCTCACTGGATTAACAAAAAACAACAACAAAAGGCATTCCAAGTATGTATTTTCTGTATAGCAGCCCCACCAAATAAAAGTGTGACTTATAGATCGAAGAAAGGAAGATAACAGGCTAAATCTAAAAGATTGATTGGATCTGCAACAATGTTACACTGTCATTTCCCTCCACAATTAGATATCTGGTTCCAGTGCTTTAAAGCCTAGATGGAGAAGATAGCTCAGGACTAGCATGGTAACAGAAGAGGCTAAAAGAACCCTGGGGATTATCTACACTATTTCTCTGCCTCAAAGCAGACCATCTCTCAAACCATGTTGGGAACAGTACAGTCCACAAGTGGTGGGACTCATCCACTTTTAGTGATGAAATTCTAATGTATCTAATCCCTTGTGTTCAATAAATGAATTTTAATGTTAAAAATTCCATTATATACACACTTTATATTTATATACTTTATATCTGTACTTTCTTGTAATGTCATTCTTAGAAATTTAAAAAAGAATGCCTCAAAGTTCCTTCTTCCTTCATTTCTTCCTCCTTTCCTTCCTCCTTTCTTTCTCTTTCTTAAAATGGGCACTGGAAGATAGAATTTGATTTGTGGAAGGGTATGTATTATGAACATAATAAGTACCACAGGAAGGACCAGAATAACTTAAAGGAACGAATAATTTTGGAGTAACAAGAAGCAATATTAGAAACAAAAGGGCAGGTCTTGAAATTCAAGTTAATTGTAGCAATTACAAATCGATTTCAGGTTAAGATGCAGATTTTAACAGACATTGCCAGTTTTTCAAATGATCTATAGCTAGTTTCACTAACAATGTGTAAGAGTACCCACACCCATAAATATTCCTCTCCCCTAACCTTTAAAATGGACGTTAATTGGTGTTTCCATTAGTCTGAAATATATATAATGACATATTATTATTACCATAATTTACATACTAGTAGTTTGAGAACCATATTTGTTTTGCTTTTTTATTATTTATTTATTTTTTGAAACAGGGTCTTGCTCTGTTGCCCGGGCGGGGGTGCTGTGGCACAATCAGGACTCACTGCAGCCTTGACATTCTGGGTTCAAGTGACTCTCCCACATCAGCTATGACTACAGGTGTGTGCCACCATGTCTGGCTAATTTTTTAATTTTTTTGTAGAGATAGGGCCTCACTGCATCACCCAGGCTGGTCTCAAACTTTTGGCTTCAAGCAATCCTGCCATCTCAGCTTCCCAAAGTGCTGAGATTACAGGCATGAGCCACCACACCTCTTCTTTCATATCTTTAGCAATTTGGATTTGCTCACTCATAAGTCACCTCCTTCATATGGTTCGCTTGTCCCCTTAAGTTAGCTCTGTTCTGTGCTACAACTGGTTCTTCCAATGCTACCAATTATCAGATGACTTTATGATTCCCTAGGCATACATTTATCCAGTAGAAATGTCTCTTTATATGATGGCTTTGTTTCTAATCTTGGTTAAGAAGGCCTCCCCTTACCATTCAATCTAGCAATCTTACAACTGGGAATCTTTTTCAAAGAAATTATGATGACCACATATAAGGATTTATTAACAGGATATTGAACACATCATTATTTGTAGTTGCCAAAAGTCTGGAAACTAAAGGAATAGGAAAATGGAAACCAATAGGAAATGACTGGATAGATTATGGCACATATACCCCGTAGAGTGAATTTGAGCCCAACTGATTTAGAGGGACTTCCACACAGTGTTATTGAGTGAGAAAAGCAATATGCATAAATGTGTAAAATGAGAATTCATTTTTGAAAACCAATGACAAAAACCATGTATATCTGTTTGTATATATTTTTGTATGAGTATATATAAAATATATATCCTATATAATTATATAAACCTGGAGGCTTCACACTAAATTTTAACTGTGGGTTAGGAGTAGGGTCTCTAAGAAATAAGGAAAAATGTCTGAATGAAAACAAATCATGACGATTATATTTGCATATTTTATGTATTACATATAATATACAAATATTTTAAAATATATATTGTGAATTTTTTTTAAACTTAATGACAATTTCCCCCAAATAGAAGTGAAGAAACAAATATGACAACTCCCCAAATAGTTTTATTTTTAAAATGCAAGTTTATTTTATCATTAAATGCCATCTGATTATAAAAGTATTACCTTATCGTAATTAGCAAAATGTTGACCACCATATTCACATATCTTGAAGCTTCTCTGTGTGACCTTGAGAGAGTTAAACTCTCTGTGTCCCATCTATGAAAGGAAAGCAGGATAATATCAGCATTTATCGTAAAGGATTGCTGTGAACATTAAACTAAATAAAATACGTAGGATTTAGGACAGTGTCTGGCTAAATCAACACTAGCAGTGCTAGTACTGGTAAGGCAGAAATCAAAGTAATGTCTTATGACTGCTCTTAAAACTCTTTATCTAATTAGATGCTTAGTTTGTGTTGATCTCCTGGGTAGTTTCCTATTAATTTTTAATTCATCTATCAGCATGAGACTAGACATCACCCACTGCTGTGCTAACACTCAGATACTCATTTTTGTGGTACATTGTGGTTCCTTAATTTGTTTGATTCTATAAGCTATTTCTTGTATCCCCATAATACCTTTAGACTTGTTACACGTCTTTAACAATAGCTGTGTAGTTTACAAAAATCATTACATATTTTTAATCCTCACAGTTCTCCAAATAAAATAACTAAGAATTAAAGAAGTTATTTTCCCCAGATTATGGCCAATAAATGAAATACCAAGAGCCAAACTCAGGTCTTACGACTCTAAACTCTTACTCTTTTCCATTTTAATAGCTATTGTCAGATTGATTTTTCAAATACAAAAAGGATGGCAAAGATCTAGTCTTATTTTTCATAGCAATTCTTTGAGATGTGATTATAATATATTTTATGTAATTCTAGCATTGGATTTGTAATTCCCAGCATCTTTTGACACCATACAAGTCCTGGGAATACAAGTTTGAGATCATGAAACAAAAATTGTTATAGTGACAGACAAACTTATTGTATCTTATCCTATATTTGGTTAATACATCATTCATTCTCCTATAAATGTCCCAGAACTGAGAAAGAAAATTTTCTGTTAAGGTAAGCTAATGATGTTTCCCATACATTAGAGAGTGCATTTGTCCCTATCTGCATCTGCTTATATGTGAGAAAATTTGAAAAGCCAGTGAGCACATTCAACCATCTCTAACAGAAAAATTATATAACTTTGACATCTTACATACAAATTCAAATGTTTAATGCCAAGGCAAAGGTATTTGAATTTCATATGTGAAAGAGATGAATACATTGCGTTCGCAAGTTCTTTTATGTTTTTAAAGAATAAAGAGGCTCACAAATCTATCCACATACCTTAATTCTTACAAAAGGGATTATTGGTAAAGATAAAGGCCTCTATCTGAGAATGTGTCTCAGAAGTGACACATTCATTTGATTGTAAACTATTACCAAATGTTTCAGGGTACTTTCTAAACATGGCCCTAAATGAGATAAAGGAAAAAATGTAAATAGTTTTGTATAGACCTTATTCTAGAAGAATCTATAGGCTACAAAGGGAAATCACACACACACGCTCTATAAGATAACGGATGAGAATATAAAAAGATAATGTAGGATGATGAACTAAAAATGTATGGGTTTCAAAAATCAACCAAAACCATCTCCCATTTTCAGCTATGCCAGTGTGACTTTGGACAAGTTACATCAACACTTTGGTTTATTTTCCTTTTTTTCTAGAGAATAGGTGTAATAGTGCACATCTTATATAATTGCTGTGGTGGCTAAGTAAAGTAATATGTATAAATCACATTGTTTGGTGCCTAAGCCAAAGAATCCACTGCATAATGGTGACTCTCATCATTATAAGAAAAAAAAATACTGATGAGTTACCCTCAAATTTTCAAGGAGGCAGAAATAATTTTAAGAAATATCATGGGAGTAAAATTTATAGAACTTGTTATTATAATTATTATTGAGACAGTCTCACTTTGTCACCCAAGCTGGAGTGCAGTGGCACCATCTCTGCTCACTGCATCTTCTACCTCCCAGGTTCAAGCGGTTCTCCTGCCTCAGCCTCCTGAGTAGCTGGGATTACAGGCATGTGCCACCATGCCTGGCTAATTTTTTGTAATTTTAGTGAGATAGGGTTTCACCATGCTGGCCAGGCTGGTCTCGAACTCCTGACCTCAAGTGATCCACCCTCCTCAGCCTCCCAAAGTGCTGGGATTACAGGTGTGAGCCGCCATGCCTGGCTAAAACTTGTTATTAGAGGTGAGGGGAAGGAAGGCAAGGTCGATGAAAATTTTCAAAACCGATGAGTTGAAGGATAGTGGTACCATTAATTTAAATAAAGATGACGATGCAGAAGGATGAGAGGATTAACCAATGTTGAGAACTGCTGTTTACAGAAAAGGACATTATTATTCTCTAACCATCTTGCATTACCTAAGTATTTTACAGATGTTTAGAAATATGAAGGTTCTTTTCCCACGGGCCTATTTTAAGGAATTTAAATTATACATTCAGCAAAAGTATTTGATATTATAAGAAATGTACTTTCATAAAATTTCACATATACAGGCCTCTTTGGACCATGCGGCTGGCTCAGAATCTGACTGTGCAAGAAAATTATTTTGACAGATTTGAAAAATCTGGCTGTTGAAGAAAAAATGTTATTGTGCCTACCTTTAGCAATGGATGAAATCCAAACCAAAAATGAGTCCAAAATTTTAAAATTTTGTATGTTTAAAAAAAAAAAGTAAAGAAAGTCTTTAAATGCCAGATGACGTAAGCTTAGCCTGGGAAATGCTATGAATGATGAAATCATTATTACATTAAGAGACCTAAGTGAACTAAAGAACTCTCAGGTGGTTCACAGAGCACAAGTGGCTTTCAACTCAGTATCCTATGAGAATACTGACAAAGGCAAATTAGCTGAGTAAAAGGATTTTTCTAGTCCCTACGAGTAGGCTCTTGCTATTCATCAAAGCACTTCTTACATTTTGCATTCTCAAGGTAATTTTTCTTCAGTGGTGATTAGCACAGTATCTTGAAACTATTCAAAATGTAAAGGTACTTCAAAACATCCTTTCCACTCTGATATGACAGAAAACACAGAGTCTCCCTCAGTCACCCAGGCTGGAGTACAGTGGAGCCATCTCAACTCACTGCAACCTCCACCTCCTGGGCTCAAGCCATCCACCTACATCAGCCTCCCAAAGTAGCTGGGACCACAGGCATGCACTACCACGCCAGGCTAATTTTTGTATTTTTTTGTAGAGACGGGGTTTTTCCAGGTTACCCAGACTGGCATAGCTCTTTCTAGCTGTAGTTTTTCCAGTCAAACTTCTAAATATGTCTAGAGCCTTACCTCTTACTCAGTATTTTCTATACTTAACAATAAAGTCATATCATAGTCACAGCACATACATCCATAAAACTATGGGATATGTTAATCGAGCAAGTGTAAAATATTCCTCAGGAATATGGCTCTACAGGAATGCTCCAACAAGCAAAAATCTCTGATTTCATGCAATGTGATAGGAAAGGTCCTTTCACATTTTTGTTTAACATTCACTAGTTCCTTTTTAATACAGAATATGAACATAATAAAGCAGTTCATAATTGTACAACCTATATAAAGTCTCCTCACATTAAAACCAGGAAAGAAAGTGAGTAATAGATGGAAATGTAAGAAATTTCAAGCACTAGTGCAGGGTATCAAAAGTTCCTTTCTATCTCCAGTTTTCAGCCCTTTCCACAAAGACAGTGTTATCAGTTTCTTGTACATTATTTGAGAAAATAATTGGCATATTCGGTATACTAATATTTTAAAATTTTTATACAAAAAGAATCATACAAAAAATTACTATATGCCTTGCATTTTTTACTTACTATATCGTGGATATCTTTACTAGTGAGTAAATATAGACCTATTTCATTTCTTAAAGAGTTAGGTAGTGTTCCAGGTGTGGATAAGCTATGATTAGTTTCCTCAACTGGTGGACATTTAGGCATGTCCAGCTTTGCTTATTTTTATAAATAATGCTGCAATAAACACACTGTACATGTATCTATAGGAAAAACTTCCTAAGAACAGAATTGCCTGGACATGCAATATGTGCACATTTGAAGTTTCATAGAAATTTTATGGAGGTTTCATAGATATTACCTATTCATCTTCCAAAAAGTAAGACCTGTCATCTGCGTAAAAATGCCCCTGCTTCCTCCCTCCTTACCAAACTTCACCAAATATTCACCAACTTTTTTAATTGTTTAAAAATTGTTATGGGTTGAATCATGTCCCCTGAAAATGTTGAAATCCTAACACCCACTATGTGTGAATGTAACCTTATGTGGAAATAGGATCTTCACAGATGATCAAGTTAACATGAGGTCATTAGGATGGGCCCTAATCCAACATGACTTTGTTGTAATAATAGAGGGAAATCTGGATACAAAGACAGATGTGCAGAGGGGGAACACCATGTGAGATGAAAGGCGGAGATTGGGTGATGTTTCTGCAAGCCAAGGAATGCCAAAGAGTGCCAGCAAACTAGCAGAAGCATGGATTGGATTCTCCCTCAGAGCCCTCAGAAGGAACCAATCTTGCCAACACCTTGGTCTCAGAATTCTGGCCTCCAGAACTGTGAGACAATAAATTTCTATGATTTTAAACCATCCAAGTTTGTGGTAGATAAAAATAATATATTGTTTGATGTATCATTTATTCATTCTTTCTCCCATCTTCACCTACAGTCAAACTTTTTCATTTTTATATGTCCCCTAGCATTATAGCACAGCCTTGCATTCAATAAATGGTGATAAGCATTTGCTAAGTAAATAAATACACACTATAATAGGTACGCTAGTTAAAATTTATAGGAAAAAAATGTATAGATGAGAATTGTATATTATTGTTGTTTTGACTGGTGCTTTTTGTGAATTAAATTGAGCATATGATTATATTATTATTGGCCCTTTGCTGGGTCTTTTTCTTGCCTAAAATTGCTTCTCCACATACTATGCTTATTTTTCTGCTGAATAGTGCATTTTTTTATTGATTTGTACAAATTCCTTGTGTAAATCAGAGAAATGATCAGTTTGTCATATGTGCTGCAAGTAAATTCCCAGCTCATTATTTTTTAATTTAGAGAAGTAATTTTCTTCTTTTACATTTGTATAATATTTTATGTCATTACATAGTCAAATTAATCAAACTTTTCCTGACTTTTGGAGTTTGTATCTTGTTGGGAAACATCTTTATGCTTTTAAATTATAAATAAACACAAATCTACTTTGTTGCTTTACTTTTTACATTTAAATAATATATTGTTAGGTTGAATCATACATTGGGTCAAAATATCAAATATAAGCATTTTCATAAGATTCAACATAATGGTATGTCTCAGGGTCAATGACGTAGTTGATCTAGTTTATTTTTCTCTAAATGGCTATATTCAGATGTCCCAATATTATTTGATACATATTTTTTCTAATGACTTTTAAACAATATTGAATCTATTAGATACCTAGGTCAATTTCTCATTTTCCTTATCTGTGTATTCTCATTTCTACTATACTCTAGTTTTATACTTTTGGGGGGTTTATCACCCTCATTTACAATTATCATAAGAATATTCCTACATGTTCTTATATATGTATTATTAAAATAAACTTAGAAATCAGCTGGGCAACTTTTCCTCCTGTCTTCCTCTCCAAGAAAAAGAAAAAAGTATTTGGATTTTGATTGAGTTTGCACTAAATTTTTATAGATTAATATTGGGCAACTGATATTCTTATAAAACTGATACTCATTAAAGAAAGAAGTATTTCTATATGGAAGTCCTTTTTATTAATTTCCATTCAAATTACTTAACTGCGTTCTTAGTATTGTCCCACTTCTTATATTTCTGGATATTTTATGAATTTTTAAATTAACATTATAAATTAGGTCTTTTGCAAATATGTTCCTATTAATATTCATTGATTGAAAAACTATTGATTTACATATACCAATGTGGTACATGACCACCTTGCAGGATTCTTGGATATATAATAGTTTTTATGTTCACTCTCTTATGTGATTCAAGTTACAGTCATATCCTCTGCAAAAAATGTTTGCCTCCTCCTTTTCAGTGTTTAGTTTCTTATTTAATATTATTTTGCACTCTACAAAACAATAATATGCTGATAGGCATTCTTGGTTTTTTTGTTGTTGTTATATTAAAACCATTCATGATTTTGCCATTAAGTTCTCATTCCAGCCAGGGAAAGGAGAATGAATGAATTTAACATTTGAGCATTAATTTTACAAACTTAAAAGTAATCTTAAAATGCTCATCTCACATGCACATATTTATTGCAGCACAATTCACAATTGCAAAGATATGGAACCAACCTAAGTGCCCATAGACCAATGAATGGATAAAGAAAATGTGGTGTACATACACCATAGAGTACTACTCAGCTATAAGACCAAAATAATATCTTTTGCAGCAACATGGATGGAGCTGGAGGTCATTATTCTAAGTGAAATAATTCAGGAATGGGATACCAAATAACTTACGTTCTCACTTATAAATGAAAGCTACGTTATGAGTATGCAAAGCCATACAGAGTGATATAATGGACATTGGAGACTCAGAAGAGAGACATTGGCAGGTGGATGAGGGATTAAAAAACTACACATTGGGTACAACGTATACTACTCAGGTGATGAGTACACTAAAGTCTCAGAATTCACCACTACATAATTCATCCATGTAGCCCAAAACCACATGCATCCCCAAAAGCTATTGAAACAAAAATAAAATAGTTAAAAAATGCTTGTCTCATATGGTTGTTGTGACAAATTTTTGATACATCCAAAAGACTTGGCCCATGGTAAGCATTTAATAAATGCTAGACAATCTTTCTCCAGGAAAACTTTATAGATGTTTAGTAATTTTAGTTATCTACTGAAGGAGAAATTCTATTTTTATTCAAGCAAAAATTATTTGGGCCAAAAATATTTAGGCATAATTAAATCATACCATATTTACTATGTCACTAATATGAGCAAGACACCATGGAAGCCACATGAGACTTCCTTACCCATTCTCTTTAACACACTGTACTGCTACATAGCAGGCTCTCACTACTTAAACTATTAAGCAGCCTCCTAATTTAGTCCACATAATAACAGCAAACATTTATAGAAGATAACTCATGCCAGGTATTGTTCTGTGCGTTTTATGGCATTTGCCATTTGTCAGTGCTCAGTACATGATACCCCAAAATATGGCACCTTGGCATACTAAGTGTTTTTAGCTGAAGGAAAGTGAGAAAACCACAGAAGTAGAACGGTCACTCTCTGACCTGCTCCCACTATTTTCCCAGAAGCAGTTCAAAAAGAATTCTCTGACCTACCTTGCCTGAGGTCATAAGACTCTCATTCTAGAGGGGTCCTCTCATTCTATAGTGATGTATACCACCTGGAAGCCAAGAAGACTCTGAACAAGTCTTGCTAAGTTCCCCACAGTTTAGTACCATTAGATCACACGCTTTCAGGCTTCAATCACACTTCTGCATAACTGTCCATAAAAATACGTCGTTTTCCCTGGGTTTTGGAGTCTTCATTTCTGAAACCCCGTGTCACATAAAACTTACATTAAATAAATTTGTATGTTTTATCCTTATTAATATGCCTTTTAATATAGGGCTGTCACACAGCTGTGAATGTTGCAATGGGTAAGAAAAAGATACTACCTTTTCTCCCCAACAGTTAATTCTCATGTTTTTATCTCATTTTATAGATGAAGAAATTGAGGCACACAGTGTAAAAAACTTGCCAAGTTTTTCAGCCTGGTAGCAGTCAAAGTGCAAGCCCAGGGCAGTCTGATCCAAGGCCCTCACATACTTCTATTCATCCATTCAATATTTGATGTTGACTTTATCCTTTTTCACATATGTTCCTTTATTTCACACCTGTACTTTCCTTTATATTCCTCCCCCAAGCACTCTAAAATAAGCCCTGATTAACTTCTCCTAATTGATGGCAATTGTCTCAGAATGACGTCTTCCTGACTCCTCTCTGCTCTGTACCATACCTCTTATCACACATCTGCCAGTTTAATATTTTCAAAATAAAGTTCAAGTGCAAATATCTTAGGTTGGCATTTACAGTGTCCTGTACATCCATGTTCCAATCTACCAAGTACCTAAAATACTTCTATGTGTATTTTATACTTTGTTCAAACAGAATTTTTCATCACTCCTTGAGAATACCCTATATTTTCCAAACTTTTATTTGCTTCAGATGCTATTTCCTCTACCAAGACTGGCCTCTCTCCTCATCTCTTTAGAAATTCTAAGCCACTTTTCAAGGACTCTTTCAAATGTTAACTACAATAGGAATCTTTTCTCAAGCTCCAGGCTGAAACTGCTTTGTCCCTCCCCTCTTCCCCCTACCCTAGCATTTGAACTGTGCCTGTGGTATGAATCATACTGCATTTTACACTTAGTTATTTGTATACATATGGGAACACTTGGACTGGTGTGCTGATATGATATCCATAGGGGAAATTGTATTAAAGTCTATTTAGGGAGGGTTTTAAGATTAGGCTGGGTTTTGATAAGTGAATGAATTTTTTTTAGAAGGTGGGGGGGGGGTAGAAAAATTAAGGCATGAGACAGCTAAAAGAGAAAATTTCTATAAGGGAGCAGGTGAAAAATGGGTCCAGACCGTTGAAGACGTTTAATTACTCATTAAATAATTTACATTTAATCTTGTATGCAATGGAAGACATCTAAAGGTTTCACATTTAGGAATGGAGTACACGTAAGTGGTGTCCTGGGAAGATTAAACTGGTAGAGTGAGGATGGATTTGTAGATGGGAAGACTGAAGGCAAGGGGATAGCCAACAGTGGAGTCAGGATGAAAATTCAATTATCCTTCTGGTTAAACTTGAATCAATCCTGAGATGTGATTGGCCAGAGAATATTACCGTATCAAAGAAATTGTCCCAAAGCAGCTATTTAACAGCAAGATCTTTCAGGTCAAAAGGACAACATCCTCCTTGGCAAACTATTTTATAATCAAGTTTTCTCTAACAGCAAGTAGAGTTTCCAGGCTGTTATCTATTGTTAATAAAGGCCTGTACTTCCACAGTTCTCTATTTTCATCCTGATCCCTGGAAACACATTTCTGCATCTCCTTAATGGGGAAATAGAACCAATATTTGTAGAGGGATTATTAGATCTTACATTTAATCTTTACAACAAGGCTACAATGTAGATGTTATTTTCCCCATTTTACAGTGTGGCAAAGAAGTCTCAAAAAGATTAGGTAACTTATTCAAGATCATATAGCTGGCATGTAGCAAGAATAAGAATTTGACTGCAAGTCTGGCTGGTAAAAATCTCATCTCCTTTCAAGGCCATAATGAACTTTTTATTTAAAATGAGGGCCTTGAGACGTATTGGTTAATGTGTTTCATAGAACTTCCATTAAGATGTTCCATAAGATACTGATTCTGGGGAAACAGGCCCAGGATTTACAATTTACCAAGAACTCTGACTCATTAGTTGTAGAATTAAAGAATGAGAAATTAATTGGTTTTCTAATGGTTTGCTTTCTTATGAATAAAGAAGAAAACAATGGAACTTTTCTCATTTAAATCAAAAAGCCTGAGAAGTTCACCTTCTAAAATCTGAATAACATTTTGAGTTAGACATCCCAACTTTTAAAGATGAAGACAGGCATAATGGGTAACACAGTGTTTTATGAAGCCTCAGATCTTCAAAATTAAGATTTTCTTTTTCAGTATGACTGAAAATTAAGCAGCCTGGTTGCCAGGCTCCAAGATGGCCCCCAGTGATCCTTGCTTCCCGGCATTTATAATTTTATGGAGCCCTCTTTTACATTGTGTGAGAATTGGTCTGCATGACCAATAGAATACCATAGTTACGTACTTCCAAGGGTAGATCATAAGGACATTGAGGATTCTGACTCTCTGGGATCACTTGCTTGAAGACAGCCAGCTACCATGCTTTAAGAAGCCCGTGTGAGGGCCGGGCGCGGTGGCTCAAGCCTGTAATCCCAGCACTTTGGGAGGCTGAGATGGGCGGATCACGAGGTCAGGAGATCGAGACCATCTTGGCTAACCCGGTGGAAACCCCGTCTCTAAAATTAGCCGGGCGTGGTGACGGGCGCCTGTAGTCCCAGCTACTCGGGAGGCTGAGGCCGGAGAATGGCGTGAACCCGGGGGGCGGAGCTTGCAGTGAGCTGAGATCCGGCCACTGCACTGCAGCCTGGGCGACAGAGCGAGACTCCGTCTCAAAAAAAAAAAAAAAAAGAAGCCGCCCGTGTGATAAGGAGCCGAAATCTGCTACCAACCACATAAGTTCACAAAAATATTGTTCAGCCCCGTTAAGCCTTCAGATGACTGATGTCTCCCGTTGCTTTGAATTGTAACCTCATGAGAGATACTAAACCAAGCTACCCAGGGAAGCCATTTTAGAATTCCTGACCCCCAAAAAAGAGAGAACATCCTAGTTGGTCTCCTTGATTTCTTTTAATTTCCGGAAACACTGAATTGTTGGATGTTAGGAATATTATAAAACTTAAGGATACTGTTTAATAGTTCATCGTTGTAAACAGGTGTGCATGTATACGCATACACACACATACACATGCATGTGGGATCAGCAACATAATTTGCAAGGTCCAGCACAAAATGAAAGTACAAGTCTTTGTGTTCAAAAATTATTTAGAATTTCAAAACGGCAACAGCAGGGCCTTAAACTAAGGTCTGAGCATGAAGTCATGTGCTTAGGTTGCATGCATATGAAACTGGTCTTGTGTGTGTGCGTTAGTCACAGCTAATATTTGTGGAGTGTTTCCCATACCCCATATGCATACTCCACAATCATATCTTAAGTTAATCCTCACACAACCTTGTGAGGTAGGGCCTATTATTACTCCAGTTTCAAATGATGAAAATGAAGTTTAGAGATGCTGTTAACTTACTGAAGTTCAAACAGGTATTAAATGACAGAACTGAGATTCACACTTGCATAGAAATTCCTGAGTCCAGACTTAAAATTGCTACATTGCAACTTTAAGGATATTGTTCCAGTTACTATTACAGCTTTTAAAAAATTACCCCCAAATGAAGCAGCTAGAAACCACCATTTGATTTTGCTTACAATTGTGTGGGTTAGGAATTCAGGGAAGACTCAGCTACACAGTTCTCACTTGGAGTCTGTGGTGAGGTTGCAGTCGGATTCTGGTTGGGGCTGCAGTTGTCTTGGAGGTTGGACTCTGCAGTTGACTGGGAGTTCAGGTGTCAGTCAGAGAAATCACACTTGGATCCTCCAGCATGGCAGGCTCAGAATAATTGAATCTCTCCCATGGTGACCCACTCCCCCAGAATGAGTGTCCCAGAAGAACCACACAAAAGCTGCATGGTCTTTTCTGACTTAGCCTTGTAAATCACGGTGTTGCCTGTGTTGGTTCTAAGTTACTAAGTAGGTCCATGTTCAAGGGAAGAGAATGTAAACCCCACATCTCAATGAAAAAAGTATCAAAGAATTTGTGGATATGTTGTAAATCACCACAGAAATTAGCTGGATGGTTATCTGGAGTCAATGTGTCTGTTTGAAATTTGCCCCCATTAAGGAGCTGCTTAATCTAATGAAATTTAAAATAGTCTGGATAATTGTGGATAAGTACAGATGAGATTTTATGATTAATTATTGTGGACAACACTGATAGAAGAAAAATTAAACTAACAGTGCTTGTTTATTTTACTAATTGACTAAGGCAGTCTAATTTGTAAGCAAGCATGTAGCAAAACCTTACAGGGAACATGATTTAACCTTGAGTCTTACCTTAATAATTAATATTTACATATGAAAGTAGCACGGTATAACTTGTCTTCACAAAGATATTCATCACAATTAATAAACATAATGACAATTATGTTTATTCCTCATTGCTTTGTATATTGCAAAGTTGTATTTGTATTTCTGAGGTGAAATGAATAGCTTAATGAGCTGCCATTTTTTTTAAATTTGTGAAAAATATACTTAACAATGATTCAACATTGTATGTGTGTGTGAGAAGAAAAAAAAGAGAAAGGCAGAAAGAAAAATGGATAAGAATTAAAGATAAATGATTTGGACCAGGGGTTGGCAAACTACAATGGCCAAAAACTGCAGCAGCCAAATCTGGCCTGTTACTACTTTTTCTGTTTTAATATAGCCTGAGAGCTAAGATATTGTTTTGGTTTGTTTTTGTTTTTTTTTTTTTACATTTTAAGTCTTTTGTTAAAAAAAGAAAATAAAATAATATTTAATGGCATAAACATTTATAAAACTATAATGTCTATAAAATTTTATCGGAACACAGTCATGCTAATTCATTTCCAGATTGTCTATGACTACTTTAGCACAACAATGGCAAAGTTGAGTGGTTGCAATAGAGACCACGTGGCCCACATTGCCTAAAACATTTACTGTCTGCCCTTTCACAAAAAAAAATTTACCAACCCTGATTTTGACAAAATGAGAGTTAAGAGAACTGAAATAATACATAGAGTTATTCTTATTAGCATAAACTACACAGCCACACAAAGCCAATTAATAATGCTGAGAGAAATAAGTTTGTGAAAATTTTAGTAAACGTTTAAAAATATAACAAGGTTTTTATAGACATCAAAAATATATATAAATAAGGTTTATTTCTCTATATAAATATATCTAAATAATATAACAAAGTTTTTCCCTGATTTTATACCTATGTTAACTGAGATACTTGTCCTACAACATCTTTTTCCATTTTAGTAAATGTTTAAAAGTATAACAAGTATTTTTGCTGATTTTATACATATGTTAACTGAGATATTTGTCCTACATCTTTTTCCATTCTGCCAACGTAAAGCTGCAAATTCAAACACACATCTTCAATAATAATAATTTTCAATAGTTACAAATCAGAGGGTTTAACAAGCAGAGTTTTCATAAATGTTTGTGCCACAGATGTGAAAGTTTACAGAGAATAAAGCTGGAAATGTTTTTTTCCATGTACTCCTTTATTTAATGCCATTCTGTAAATTATTAAAGATATAGGTGTTCTGTGCAACAGAGTTTCTATTGTTTTAGCTATCACTAGCAGAGGATCAATGTGCTGACAGGTATCTCAACTGCAGATTACAATTTCAACCAGAGACTCATGAAGCTGGAACATTAGAATTGGATTGTATATATTTTTCTTTAGTCTAGCTGTGGAAATAGACGCCTCAATAAAGAAAAGCACTAATGACTACAGTTTGAATTCCCCCTCTAATAGACATATCCAGTCACAAGTTAAATGACACAAGAACAGCAGCTTAGATACAATAAATGCAGAGTCTTTCACCTCTAAGCTAGACTGAATTTAATCTACTGCGAATGACATACTGATTTTCTCTCCTATGGAAAATCAATCATTCAACATCTTTTCAGGGCTGATTGTTAAGTCTGTGAGAATGGATGGAATTACCCAGCCTGGGGACAGAGTCTGAATGTCTCACGGAATAATACCTGGGCCAGCACTCTTAAGAGCTGAGGCACGGACAGGGAGGAGCAGAAATGACCCTCAGACTGTAGAGCATGGAGCCAAGAGAGTTCCAGAACACAGTGCCCAGGCGGGATAGTGAGACATCAAGTGTCTCCTGAGGTGACTTGCCTATGAAGTATATTAGCCAAAAATGCTTGAACTCTAATCAAACTTTTTACAATTAACTTTTAGCAATGAGGAAATGAATATCATGAGAAAAAGTCTGACAAAATCAGAATGTGAGGTTTTCTATAAGAAGATTAGCCTGGAGTCCTGGAAAAGTAAATATAGAGGCAGAGTAGAGTGAGGAAGGGGTAGAAAAAAAGATTATGAAAATATTCTTTTATAAAATACGAAAACTGTTTCAATTTCTAAAACTGTCTTAAGTTGACATAAAATTGAATGTATTTATCATGTAAAACATGCCTTTTCAAAGTACGTATACAATGTAAAATGGTTAAACCTAGCAAGTTAACTTTATTACCTCACATCTCATTTTTATGACAAGAATACTTAATATCTACTCTCAGCATTTTTCAAGGATACAATAATATATCATTAACTAGAGTAACTATGCTATTCAATAAATTTCTTGAACTTATTCCTCCTATAATTTTGTATTCTTTGACCAACAACTCCTAAACCCACCTACTCAACTCTCCCAGCCTCTGGTAACCACTCTTTACTCTCTGCTTCTAAGAGACCAACATTTTTTCATTCCAAATATGCATGAGATCATGCAGTATTTCTCTGTCTCTGGCTTATTTCACTTAATATAATTACCTCCTGGTTCATCCATGTTGTCATAAATGACAAGATTTTGTTTTTTTTATGGATGAACGGCATTTCATTGTGTATATACCATATTTTCTTTATCCATGCAACCACTGATGGACACTTAGCTTGATTCCATATCTTGGCTATTGTGAATAGTGCTTCAGTAAACACGGGAGTGCAAATATCTTTTCAACATACTGATTTCATTTCCTTTGGATATGTACCCCTTAGTGGGTTTGCTGGATCTTACGGTAGTTTTTTTTTTGTTTTTTTGTTTTTTCTTTTTTTTTTTTTTTTTGAGGAACTTCCATACTGTTTTCCATAATGACTCTACCAATTTAAATTCCTATCAATATTGTGCAAGAGTTCTCTTCTCTCCACATCTGCGCTATCATTATTCTTTTGTCTTTTTAATAACAGACATTTTAACAGACCTGAACTGATATCTCATTGTAGTTTTGATTTGCGTTTCTCTGATGATTAGTAATGTTAAACATGTTTTTATATATCTGTTGGCCATTTGTATGTCTTCTTTTGAGAAACGTCTATTCTAGTATGTTGCCCATTTTTAAATCAGATGGTTCATCTTGCTATTAACTTGTTTGGATTCCTTTTTTTTTTTTTTGGATATCAATTTCTTATCAGATGTGTAGTTTGCAAACATTTTCTTACATTCTGTAGGTTGCCTCTTCATTTTGTAGATGGTTTCTTTTGCTGTGCAGAAATTTTCTAGTTTGATATAATCCCATTTGTCTAGTCTTGCTTTTGTTGCCTGTGCTTTTGAGGTTTCATCCAAAAAAAATTATTAAACAAACCAATGTCACGGAGCTTTTCCCCTACATTTTATTTGAGTAGTTGCATAGTTTCAGGTATTACATGTAAGTCTTTAATCTAGTGTGAGTTGATATTTTATATGATGTGAGACTAAGGTCTAGTTTTATTCTTCTTCATATAGATATCCACTTTTTCCAACACCATTTATTAAAGAGACTGTTCTTTCCTTATTGTATATTCTTGGCACCTTTGTCAAAAATTAATTAGCCAATTAAATGTGTGGATTTGTTTCTGGGCTCTCTACTCTGTTTCATTGGTCTATGTATCTCCTATGTATCTCTTTTTGTGTTAGCACAATGCCATTTTGGTTATTATACCATTATAGTACATTTTGAAGTCAGGATGTGATACTGCCAGCTCTGTTTATTTTGCTCGGTACTGATTTGACTATTTGGGGTCTTTCATGGTTCCATACAAATTTTAGGACTTTTCTATTCATGTGAACAATATTGTATTTTGACAGAAAGTCCACTGAACTTGTAAGATTGTTTTGGGAGGTACAGATATTTAAAAAATGTTAATTCTAATCCATGAGCACAGGATATCATTCCATTTATGTCTTCAATTTCATCAATGTTTTAGTTTTCATTGTAGAGATCTTTCACTTCTGCAAATTTATTCCTAAATATTTTATTTTTTGTAGCCATTATAAATGAGATTGTTTTCTAACAGTGCATTATCTGAAAAACAAATTAAGAAAACAATCTCTATTGTGTTGAGATACAAGTTTTTGTAAAGGGATATTGAATATTTTTAAATGCTTTTTCTGCATCTATTGAAATGATAGTATGGTTTTTCTCCTTCCTTCTGTTAACATGATGTATCGAGTTTATTGAATTGCGTATCTTGACCCATCCTTGAATCCCTGAGATAAATCCCACTTGATCATGGTAAATTATCTTTTCAGTGTGCTGCTGAATTTGGTTTCCTAGTAATTTGTTGAGGATATTTGTATTTATGTTCATAGGGATATTGGACTATAGATTTCTTTTTTTGTTGTGTTCTTCTCTGGTTTTGATATTATGGTAATGCTGACTTCATAGAATGACTTTGAAAGTTATCCCTCTAATTTTTTGGATAGTTTGGGAAGAATTTATGTTAGTTCTTCTTTAAATGTTTGCTAGACTTCAGCAGTAAAACCATCAGGTCCTGGCCTTTAATAGGAGACATTATTACTAACTCAATATTTTACAATATCTTACTTGTTAATGCTAAGACTTTCTATTTCTTCATAATTCAGTTTTGATACATTGTATGTGTCCAGAAATTTATCAATTCCTTCCAGTTTGTTGGGATATAATTGTACATAATAGTCTCTTTTTTAAATTTAGTTTTGTTGTTATTAGAGACAGAATCTCGCACTGTTGCCCGGGCTGGAGTGCAATGGCACAGTCTCTGCCTCCCACGTTCAAGTGATTCTCCTGACTCAGCCTCCCGAGTACCTGGGATTACAGGCACCTGCCACCATGCCCTGCTAATAGTTTGTATTTTTACTGAAGACAGGGTTTCACCATGTTGGCCAGGCTGGTTTCGAACTCCTGACCTCGTGATCCACCCGCCTCAGCCTCCCAAAGTGCTGGGATTACAGGTGTGAGTCATTGTACCTGGCCTATTTTTTAAAGAAATTTTATTATTTCCATAGGATTTGGTGGAACAGGTGGTATTTGGTTATATGAGTAAGGTTTTTAGTGGTGACTTGTGAGATTTTGGTGTACCCATCTCCCAGGCAAGCAGTATAAGGCTGAAGCCAATTTTCTTATGATCCTTTGTATTAATGTGGTCTCAGTTGTAATGTCTTCTGTTTCATCTCTGATTTTATTAGACTCTTTTTTTTTTAGTCTAGGCTAAAAGTTTGTTAATTTTATCTTTTGAGAAAACCAATTCTTCATTTTTTCATTATTTCTATTGTTTTTCTAGTCACTAGTTTATTTATGCTCTGACTTTTGTTATTTTCTTCCTTCTAGTAATTGAGTTGAGTTTGTTTTTGTTTATCTAGTTCCATAAGGTTCAATGTTAGGTTGTTTGAGATTTTTTTTTTTCCTATATAGGTATTTATTACTATAAACTTTCCTCTTAGAACTGCTTTGGTTGTTAACCCTTAGGTTCTGGTATGTTGTGTTTCTATTTAAATTTGTCTCAAATTTTTAAATAATTTCCCTTTTAATTTCTTTATTGATCCATTGGTTGTTGAGGAGAATGTTGTTCAATTTTCATGTATTGGTGAATTTTTCTACATTTTCTACATTTCTTCAGCTATTGATTTTTAGTTTTGTACCACTAGTCAGAAAAGATACTTGATATGATTTCAATCTTTTGATTCACCAAAACTTGTTTTGTACCCTAACACACGATCTACAACAGAGAATGTTTTATGTGCTGTTGGTTTTCTCAAAAAGCTAAGAAATATGTGTATTCTGCAGCTGTTGGACGAAATGTTCTGTATGTCTGTTGGGTTCATTTGATCTAGTGTATAGAGTTTAAGTTCGAAGTTTCCTTAATGATTTTCTTTCTGCTTTATGTTTCCATTGCCAAAGTGGAGTGTCGACATCCCCTACTATTATTGTATTGTAGTCTATCTCTTCATTCATATCTATTCATTCTTGCTTTATATATTTTGGTGCTTTGACGTTGAGTACATAAATATTTTCAATTTTTACATCCTTTTACTGAGCTGACCATTTTATCATTATATAATGATCTTTGCATCCTTTTAAAGTTTTTGACTTGGATTTATTTTACCTGATAGAAATATAGCTACTCTTTCTCTCCCTTAATTTCCATTTGCACAAAATTTTTTCATCCTTTCAACTTTCAGTGTATTCTTACAGGTAAATGAATCCCTTATACATAGCAGGTAGTTGAATCTTGTGTGTGTGTGTTTGTTTTGTTTTTTTTTTTGTTATCCATTCCAGCTACTCTGTTTTTTCATTAATTTATTTGCATTCAAGGGAATTATTGATAGGAAGCACTACTGTCATCTTGTTTTGTTTTGGAGGTCCCTTGTTTGTCTCTTGCTGCATTTCTTTGTGGCTAAGTCATTTTCTGTAGTGGTATGTTTGGGTTCCTTGCTTATTATTATGTGTATATCTACTATAGGTCTTCCTGTGTGCTTGTGAGGATTACAATAAATATTTTATAGTTATAATAAGTTATTATAAGCTGATAACTTCTTAGATCAAAAGTACTTTAACATTTTATTTCACTCCCTAGCTCACATTTTGAATTCTTGATGTCAGTTTGTTTTTATATTGCATATCTCTTAAATTATTATAGCTACTATTTTATACCCTGCTTCTAGGGGTCAATAGGGCAAGCTACCATTATTTTTAATAGTTCTTAAAAGATTATGTTATGTGAGGTGGTATGGCTCTGTGTCCCCACCCAAATCTCCTCTGGAATTGTAATCCCCACATATCAAGAGAGGGACCTGGTAGGAGGTAATTGGATCATGGAGGCAATTCTCCCATGCTCTTCTCATGATAGTGAGTTCTCACAAAATCTGATTGCTTAAAAGTGCCAGTCTCCCCTTTGCTTGCTCTGTCTTTCCTACCATCATAAAAGATGTGCCTTGCTTCCCCCTTCACCTCCCACCATGATTATAAGTTTCCTAAGGCCTCACCAGCCATGTAAAACTAAGTCATTTAAACCCCTTTTGTTTATAAATTACTCAGCCTCGGGTGATATCTTTATAGCAGTGTGAGAGCAGACTAATACAGAAAATTGATAGTGGGATAGTGGGATACTGCTGTAAAGATAACCTGAAAATGTGGAAGCAACTTTGCAACTGGGTAACAAGCATAGGTTAAAATAGTTTGGAGGGCTCAAAAGACAGGAATATATGGGAATGTTTGGAACTTCCTAGAAACTTGTTGAATGGTGTGGCCAAAATCCTGATAGTGATATGGAAAATGAAGTCCAGACTGAAGTGGTCTCAGGTGGAGATGAGAAACTTGGGAACTGGAGCAAAAGTCACTCCTGCTATGCTTTAGCAAAGAGACTAGTGACATTTTGCCCCTGCCCTAGAGATCTGTGGAACTTTGAACTTGAGAGAGATGATTTAGGGTATCTAGCAGAAGAAATTTCTAAGCAGCAAAGCATTCAAGATATGACCCAGCTTTTCCTGAAAGCATAGTCATAAGCATTTACAAAGAGGTGATCTGATCTAAAATTGGAACTTATGTTTAAAAGGGAAGCAGAGCATAAAATTTGGAAAATTTGCTGCCTGACCATGCAGTAGAAAAGAAACACCCATTATATGGAGAGAAATTCAAGCTGGCTGCAGACATTTGCATAAGTAACAAGGGGCTGAATGTTAATAGCAAAGACTTTGGGGAAAATGTCTCCAGGACATTTCAGAGATCTTCACAGCAGCCCCTCCCATCACAGGTCTGGAGGGCTAGGAGAGAAAAATGTTTTTTTGAGCCAGGCCAAGGGCCCCCACTGCTCTGTGCAGGCTCAGTACATGGTGCCCAGCATCCCAGCTGCTCTAGCTCTAGCTGCGGTTGAAAGGGGTCATGGTATAGCTTGGGCTGTGGCTTCAGATGGTGCAAGCCCTAATCCTTGGCAATTTCCACATGGTGTTGGGCCTGCATGCATGCAGATGATAATAGTTGAGCTTTGGGAGCCTCCACCTAGATTTCAGAGGATGAATGAAAATGCTTGGATATCCAGGCAGAATTCTGCTGCAGGGTTGGAGCCCTCATGGAGAACCCCTACTAAGGCAATGCAGAGGGGAACTGTGGGATTGGAGGCCCCCCCAGAGTTCCCACTGGGGCACTGCCTAGTAGAGCTGTGAGAAGAGGGCCACCATTCTCCAAATCCCAGAATGGTAGATCCACTGACAGCTTGCACCATGCACCTGGAAAAGCCACAGACACAAGATCTTGGGAGACCACCCCTGGCATCAGCATGCTCTGCATGTGAGACATGGAGTCAAAGGAGATCATTTTTCAGAGCTTTAAGATTTAATGACTGCCCTGCTGGTTTTCAGAATTGTATGGGCCTGTGGCCCCTTTTTTTGGCCAATTTCTCCCATTTGGAAAGGGAACATTTACCCAATGCCTGTGCCCACATTGTATCTTGGAAGTAACTGCCTTTTTTATTGTACAGGTTCATAGGCAGAAGGGACTTGCCTTGCCTCAGATAAGTCTTTGGAGTTGGACTTTTTAGTTAATATTGGAATGAGTTAAGACTTTAAGAGACTGTCAGGAAGGCATGATTGATTTTGCAATGTGAGAAAGACATAAGATTTGGGAGGGGTTGGGGTTGAATGTTATGGTTTGACTCTGTCTTCACCCAAATCTCATCTGGAATTGTGATCTCCACATGTCAAGGGAGGGAACTGGTGGGAGGTGATTGGATCATGGTGGTGATTTTCCCCATGCTATTCTCATGATAGTGAGTTCTCATGAGATCTCATGGTTTAAAAGTGGCAGTTTTCCCATTTGCTTGTTCTCTCTTTCCTGTGGCCATGTAAGAGGGATGCCTTGCTTCCCCTTTATCTCCCACCATGATTGTAAGTTTCCTGAGGCCTCACCAGCCATGCAGAACTCTGAGTCAATTAAACCTCTTTTGTTTATAAAGTATCAAGTCTCAGGTATAAAGCAATGTGAGAACAGACTAATACATTGCATCTATATAGGTGAACGTTCTTTAATTTGGAAATATATACTACAGTGTTTAGGTAAATTCATTTCTGCAATTTACTTTAAACCAGTTGAGCACATATAATGATAAAACAATATTAACATGAATGTAGTAGGTATATGTGTGTTAATTCTACCTTTTTATGATTGAATATTTTATTTAAAAATCCTTAAAAACTTTCTGAGCAAAGAAGAGATATGCCTTATCAAACCTTTTATCTAAGGTTTTCACTAGAATGGCAGAATCCAGCTATGCTGCAAATAGTAGTGCAGAGAAAGAAGGAAGTGGGAGCTAGAGTGATGCCCTGAGATGCTGTATACAACCAAGAGGTTTTCCATTCCCTGGATCACTCTTATCAACAGCAGGGAAGCTAATAACATATCAGAAGCCCTGAACCCTGTGCTCTCTGTCCACTGAATCTCTCTTCTGTTTCCAAACTTCAGCTTATTCGGCTATTATAGCCTTCCTGATCATTTTAACAAGACCACGTTGAAGTTTTACATTAGTCCTTAGTTATACATCTCCTTTGCCATTCATAAATATTTAAAATCTCATAAGGCTCTATGAGGATGAGCAACACTATGTTTGCTTCCATCTTTTTTGAGTCATATGAATCTTTTACATTTGGAATTTTACTCTTAATAACTCTCAAGCTTTGGAGACTGTTTTCTTTTTATGCTTTCAGGTTACAAGAGGTATGCCTATTTTAGCCCTTACTTGGAATTTGCCTTCCCCAGATTAAGACAGTTCCCTTTGCTCACCATTTTTTCCAGGACTGCATGAGATCTTCAAAGGTGGTAGTCATTCTGTTCCACATTATAAAACACTCAATTGACTAGCCCTGAATTATGTTCAAATTAGCAGATATCAAGTTTCTAATTTCTGAGAAATTAATCAACAAAGAAGTATAGAACTTAGCTTTGAGTGCTATTTAACTCAGATAATTCAGCAGATACCTAAATTCCTCAGTACTCATTTTGCCTCTGTAATCTGTGGAAAGAATAAGACATATTTTTCCTCCATTTAGCCACTTATATTTTTATCCTCACTTAAATGCTGTACTTCCTCCATCCTTGATTTTCTCAGGTATTCCTTTATAACAAACTATTATTCCACATTATCTCTTGCCCACTTTTGCCAAAGGTTGCCAAAAAAATGAGGAATGGAGTCAAGTAGAGAACAGAAATCTGACTTCACAGTATCACACTGCTTTTCCTTCTATCCAACATGAAAAAACAGGTGGGGAAGTGAATGGCTTTCATTGAAAGAGTCTGTTAGCTCCTGTTAATGAGGAAGGGGAAGGCTAGACATAAACATCACCCCTAAAAAATTAGGTTTAGGAATGCTGGACTAAAACCCCAGCCTCTAGAAGAGCAATCCTCATGGAAATAACTAATGAAGAGAATTGGGGGACTGGGGAAAAAAAAATTATAAGGAAACTAAGCCCTAATCACACATGTGACTGCTTTGGGGTGTTACAACTCAAACCCAATGGGTTACTTTGGCTTCCTTTTGAAATTGGGTCTCAGTAGCAGTCAAACTATTGTCTAACTGGAGTAACTTCCATCATATTAAATGCCCAGCAAGCCCATTCAAGGGAGGATGCCTAGCACAAAGGAATATCCTGACCTGGGACTAGTACAGGTTCCACTATTTAATTTGTCAGTTGCACCGACAATAAACAGGAATGTATTCCTAAAGTCCTACATGTTAAGGCTCCTTATATTAGATTAACCCATAAGAATAAGTTAAGAAGGAGTCCCCATAGATTCCCCTTTCCATCTAAAGACAAATTCATATGCTTCAACCTATAGAACAGAAGGTGGGATAATCATTTTAAGTAGAGGAATAAAACACGTCATAAAGGAGGAGATAGTAAGAGAGCATATAACTACTCTTTTGAACTTAAAACACTAGGTTCATATTAATTCTAACTTGAGGAAACATGATCTCAGAGCCAGGTTAGTAATTTCGAAAAATGTTTATAGAGGATCCAGATGCCTTGAAATTATTATGCTCAATCAGAAAAAAAGGAAGGAATATGGAAGCTACAGATGTGGACATTTGGCAAAAATCTAAATATTCAGGAACTGATTATTATACAGTTAGCTTGTGAGTATTTTTAAAAGGACAATGTAGTGATTGCTAAAGCAATAGTGTGCCTTGAACCAATAGCCAAAGCATACTTATCAGTGAAACAAGACAGAAAAAATAATTTAGAAACACTAAATCTGGAAAATTACAT
The DNA here is from genome assembly GCF_003255815.1 of Theropithecus gelada. Classification (NCBI taxonomy): domain Eukaryota; kingdom Metazoa; phylum Chordata; class Mammalia; order Primates; family Cercopithecidae; genus Theropithecus; species Theropithecus gelada. The sequence continues at coordinate 56,572,739 of NC_037680.1, read as the reverse complement.
ACAAAATTTTCATTATTTCTAGATAATATAATTGTATAATCAGAAAATTATAGAAAATCTACTGAAAAACCAGTTGAATTAATAAGGCAGTTCAGTAAATTAGCTGAATAAAAGATAAACAAGAAAAATCAATAGCTTTTCTATGTTCTTCCAGCAACCATTAGAAACTTTAATGAAGGTGAATTCACAAAATGGCACCTGGCTGGTAAGATGTGAATCAGTCTTGTTCAGTTTCCCAAGAAAATAGCTAGGAAAATGCAGAAATGATGCATTTTAACAAGGCTGAAAATTAGGACTACAGGCCAACTAATTGCAGAAATCAGAAAATATTGGCACTAATAGTAAGAACTATTGAGATTAAATGATCGTTACAATGTATAGCCAAATTAGACACATATTTCCCATTATTCATCGTTTATGGTTAAGCAGTTAAGAAATTGATTTATTTGTTACTTAGGCAATTATAAAAATGTAAGGTCAAACATCTTTCAAAGTTAAAGGTTAAATTTAAAACAATGTAAAATTAGAAAATAATTTGAAGAGAAACAAGGATAACAGCAAAGAAAAAGTTGTCTACATAGCAATAGGTAAATGGAAAAGGAGGATGAGGCGGAATGAGGTGACAGGAAGCAGAAGAAGAAACAAAGGAGAGAAGAAAAGAGCAGTGATAGGAGGAAGAGTGAATTAAAAAAATAGAAAATAAAAACAATATGGAAGTATTTGGCAAAATATATTTATGGCAATAAATTGTGTTGTCCAGGCACGGTGGCTCACACCTGTAATCCCACCACTTTGGGAGGTAGGGGTGGGCGGATCACATGAGGTCAGGAGTTTGAGACCAGCTTGGCCAACATGGCAAAACCTGTCTCTACTAAAAACACAAAAATCAGCCAGGTGTGGTGGCAGGCGCCTGTAATCCCAGCTAGTTGGGAGGCTGAGGCAGGAGAATCGCTTGAACTTGGGAGGCAGAGTTTGCAGTGAGCCGAGATCGTGCCACTGCACTCCAGCCTGGGCGACAAGAGTGAAACTCTATCTCAAGAAGAAAAAAAAAAAAAAGTGTCAAAGACAAAGTCTCCAGTAGTGAACCTTAAACAAAATACAACCAGACATCATAAGAATGACTGAAAAAAGTGACATTTTAGAAAGGTTTAAAAGTTTAAGCATACAAAAAGTTTATTTCAAACAAAAAGAATGATTAAAAAGTATAACTAGCATGAGCCATTAAGTATTAAATAAGAGCAACAAAAATACAAGAGTAATTTTTTTAAAAATATAAGAAAAATGACAGAAAAGCCAGCAGGAAACAACACACCTCCCTCAATCTTCGATCAATGAGGAAAAATAATAGAAGTTCTAAACTGGATAATAATGTAGATCTGGCCAGGTGCGGTGGCTCACGCCTGTAATCCCAGCACTTTGGGAGGCCAAGTTGGGCAGATCACCTGAGGTCAGGAGTTTGAGATCAGCTCGGCCAACTTAGCAAAGCTCCATCTCTACTAAAAATACAAAAATTAACTAGGTGTGGTGGGAGGCACCTGTAATCCCAGCTACTCAGGAGCCTGAGGTAGGAGAATTGATTGAACCCAGGAGGCGGAGGTTGCAGTAAGCCGAGATCACGCCACTGCACTATCCAGCCAGGGTGACACAGCGAGACTGTGTCTCAAAAATAATAATAATATAGATCTAACTTCAGACTCACATAGTTTTCAAATGTATATAGTTAACATTTACCAGAAGAAAACTTTTCTTTCATTCATTCCATAGATATTAATTGCTTACCTGTATGCCAATGCCCCTAGTACCCTGACTCAAACATAGTGCTATTAAGTGTTAGAACAAGAGAACCCCAGGACTCCCCCAAAAGCAGAAATGTATCTGACTATACTCTGATCACAATGTAACAAAACTGGAATTGAACATACACACACACGCACACAGCCCTCTTAAGTGATCCTGGGGAGAAATGAAATCAACTGCAATTAACAATATTTAGAAATTTTTAAGTGAAAAAAATCATAAATTAATGACAATGAAAGCATGATATATGAAAATGTATGGGGTATAGGCACAGTTTAACTGAAATGCCAATACATGGCTTTAAGGTATTATTAGGAAATATCACAATAATCAAAGCACTTAACTCTAGACAGAAAGGTAGAACAGCATAATTAAGTAAAATACATTTCATTAGAATACAGGAAGTCAAAAGAGACCATAACTCTTACCCCAATAACCAAAACAAATCAAGTAAGTTGCAACATCATAGCTTTTAAGCCAATTAGGAATCTGAAGATACAAAGAAATCTAAATAAATTAATTCATTAAATGAATGAGCCAAGCCTTTCATAGGAGAAAAAAAAGACCACAGCTGCTTATGTTTCAGGCATAGTGACAGGAATGAGGACAAATGTACCACAGATGGGTTGAAGGAGGAATGAACAGAACTTTTAACAAACTTTTAACCACCATATGGCATTACACACTAGAATTCAAAGAAGCCCCAGTCAGAGTGTATCTACTCCCACATGCCAACATTTTCCCACAGTTCTTCACCTGGTACAAAAATACCACCCCAGCATCCCAAAAAGCTGACAGTCAGAACATACAGAAGAGGGAGATCACACATAGTTAGGTAAGCTGGTGGTTCACCTGTAAAGCACTAAGAAATTTCTGGAACCCTTGCCAATGTATAATCCCAAACACTATTGAAAGGAAAAGTCCTGATCCCACCTTCAAGTGTTGAAGTCAGTGGTGAACTGAATCAAATGGAAGGCAAACGAATGAATGAATGAATGAATGAATGAGTGAACAACTCAATAACAGATAACCACACTAACTCAGGTGCTCCTCTAGCAGCTGGCAAAAAAAAAAAAAAGTAGCATGCTTTTTTTTAGAAGGCAAATATTAACTTTAGGGTCTAGTATCCTTTTATGCAAAATGTTCTCTATGTAATCAAACATTATGAGACACAAAAATAAGCATAACACTGTGGCCCATGGTCAAGGTAGAAAAGTATCAACAGAAGACGACCCAGGAATGGCTCAGAGGTTGGAATTATTAGGTATCATCTTTAATTTATCTGTGATAAAAATGTTAACAGATTCTGGGAGAAATGTAGACAACATGCATGAAGAGATAGACAATTTCAGCAAAGAATTGGGAGCTACATGTTTTTTTAAAAAATACAAATGCTTCCAGTGAAAATTCTAAAACTGGAAAAGAGAATATCAGAAATGTTAAGGGAAGTATCAGAGCAGACATTCTCACCTTCTTCCTGATGTTAGGAGAGAAGCATCTAGTCTTTAACTGTTGAAGTATAAGGCTAATTGTAGACTAGAAGGGAGTGGGTTTTTTTTTCAGATGACCTTAAATGGAAGAAATTCCCTTTCTGGTTTGCTGGGAGTTTATTTTATTATAAATGAAGGTTGAATTTCATCACATGTCTTTTTTCCATCAATTAAGTTAATACAGTAAGCATCAGAAGTGGGATTCTCTAGAATGACTGAATCATGGAAGCATGGTGAAAGCAGTGTTTGGGGAAAGTGTGAGGAACAAAGAAAGATCGACTTTTGATGCCTAGGTAGCTACCAAGTCCCCTTGGGTATGAGACAGCAGCCATGTTATGATCAGTTACTAGAAGTGAAAGTTACCAATAGAATTTTAAAATGATAGACCCAGCTCCTAAGGAATTTGCTCACTGGATACATAAGGAAATGCAAAATGATGATAAGCAAACTAAATACAGTCGTTTGGGGTTTTTAAAATCTGTAATAGCTAAGCTCAAAATAAAGCAAAATGTTGGGGTAGACACTGTTACTGCATCAGCCTTAGGGGTTTGGGACAATTTGAGCTACAGCATGTAGCCTTAAAGCCACTACGAAAGGGAAAAATAATAGTGAAAAAACACTACAGTGGGAGGAAACAAAAAAAACTACTGAAACCAGGGAGCATAATGTGAAGAAATTGTTTTATTTTGTAGTTCAGTATCATCAGCTTCCTGAAAAATCTTTACTAAATGGACTGAGTTACTAATTTAGAAGGCTCCTTAGTTTTGAATGTTGCAAAATGGAGGAGCATGGATTGATGCAAGACATACAGATCACTATTGAATAATAGATGACGATACAAATCCCCTGGGGGAAGGCCCGGCACACAGCTGGCAAGTAGACTACATCAGACCACTACTGGTAACCCAGGGAGGCTATCAATAGGTCTTGACAGGAATAGACACTTACATGGGACAGGGCTTTGCATACTTGTGGTAGACGCAAATGCTCAAAACAACACAAATGACCTGAAACAGAACATACTATGCCAGTTTGCGCCACTCAAGCTATACTCCTTCAGACCGAAGAACACAGTGTATAGCCTATAGCATGAGGACAATTTAATGGTTATTCTTAAAATGTAACAACGGCTTCTATATCTGCATTTTCAGTATTTAAAATTTGATTGTGATTAAAATTTACATAAATATGATAAAATGTATGATTAACCTGAACACCTATATAAATTTTATATAACTCTTCATATTTGCTCTCTGTGTTCTTTAAACTCTAATAAATTACATCTTTTCCATAAACTGCTTGGTTTCTAGAAAAGTAGCACACACAGTAAATACACAAGAATCTATAATGATATGAGCATGATAACAGAGAAACTCATTACAGGGATTTTTAAAAGCAAAATGCAAAAGGAAGGTAGGAGGGAAAGCAAAGAAAGAAATCATTTAACAAAACCATTCAGCAAAACAAGTGATGAGAAACACGAAACGTTTAAGGCACTGATACAGCAGCAATTATATCCATATCTCCCATTAACTTTCTATTTGATGCCTCGGGGAGTCTTAACTCACAACCCTGGGAGACATCATTCTGGAAAGTTGGTTTACTTAGTCTTTTTTCTTTTAGAATTATTAAAATCATTAATGGTATTTTTTAAAAAGTAACATATACAAAAAATTACTTATAGTTAAGAATTTGTTTTGTAAATGAATGGAATATTTTGATTTTTATTGAGTATGGTAGGAGATGAATGGATCTCCTACTCATTCATGATTAATTCACTAATGATAAACATTCATTCCTTTATACTTGACAAATGCCCATTTTGTACATTTTTACCACGTAGTGATGGAGGAAGTACCAGAGAAACTACAGGCCTCTCTCAGGCGAACAGCATCCAGGGATTCATGTAGCCATCTGTGTAAAGGCTGGCAAGAATATTTAAGTTTATCTGATTGAATATCATTTTGATATGAGAAGTTTCAACTCCACTGATACCCACCCAGGACAGTTAGTTGCTAGTCTAGAGTGAAGCCACAATTTTCTCACCATATTGTTTTTGCTACTCTCCACTCCACCTACATTTCTTGATCTGTCATATTCTGCGTTAAACTGGGAATCAATTTATATTACTCAGGATTAGCAGACAGAATAGAATGTATGTGTATACAGAGAAAAAGATATTTATCATAAGAAATTAGCACATGTGATTATGGAGACCGGCAAGTCCAAAATCTGTGGTGTGTATTCACAGGCTGGAGACTGAGGAGAGATGATGATACAAATAAAATCCAAAGACATCTGCTGAAGAATTCTCTCTTGCTCAGGAAATTTAGTCTTGTTGCTGTATTTGGACCTTCAACTGATTGTGCAAGGCCCACCTACACTATGGAGCGAGATTCGTTTTACTCATAGTTCACACATTAAAGCGTTAATCTTATCCAAAAACACCCTCCAACCTGATATATACAATTGGCTATCACACAATCCCTCAAACAAGTATTTTCCTGGTAATACACTGTCATTGATTTTTGCTAAAGTTGGGGGATTTAGACAGCAGACAAAACTTGGTTTCACAACTTTTTTCTTCCCTGAAGTAAGTAGAATTGAAGCCTAGACAGGAGCAGTGGTAAGCATCCTAGGAGATGGCCAGGAAGAAAGGACAAACCAGGTGTGGGAACTGAAGAAAACAAAACACCATAAACTTGAAAGAAATAAACATTCTCAATGTAGATATTTTCATATCCCAATAATTTATCTACAGTAAGGATGTTTAAATTATGTAAATTCTCACATCCCTCAGTACCAGACTTAACTATATTTGAAATCACGACTATTTCATATTCATATTCATAGAGCCAATGGGACAGCCAGGTTTCCTAGAAATAAGATAATCAAATAGCAAGATGATATAATTTAGCTATTCTCAGGTCAGTAGTAGTCAGTGGCCCATAAGCAAAATGCAAGCTCTGTAATAAATGCCATGAAGGTCACAAAAAGCTGAAAGGCTTAAAGGCAGGGGGAGAAACTATATTCAACAGTTAAGGAAAATTCACACAAGGATCCCAGATACCTATCTACCTTGCGAAGTCACATAGGAAACTTTCATTCAAAGTCTCAAACTGTATGGATAAGGGATGAACTTAAAGATGTTAAAATTCCATCTCTAATTCTGACAAGGATTGATGTTTATGACAATGAAATTATTTAAATGTAAGTATTCTCATTAATTATCTTCCATTTATGTCTTCTGGTTCATTTGGCTTTCTGATTCATACTTACAAGCATTAAGTTTACTTTGAATACAATTCAAGGACAGTGCTTTATTGCAAAATAACTTGCATATGAAACTAGTCTTTTTAGGGGCACCATCTGTTCTTCGTGACACTTTAAATGAAGGAGATTTCAGTTGCTAAATATTCCACAGAAACATATGAAGAAAATTCAAAGGGTTTGGGTTTCTAAGAAAATACAATATCCCCTAAACATGAAATAAAGCCCTTTCTTCAAAGAGTTTGCAATAACAAATAAATGTTTAATTATAGTTGATATTCATAGACCTTCTCTGGAAAAGCAAAGTAGAATGTGTATTAGATAAATCTTTTTGTAAAGCAAGTGCAATGATGAAAGTCAGTGGCATTCTTATTTATAATCATGTAGGGGCAGAAACAAATGGTGGTTAAGCAACTTGCCCAAAGTCAAATGGATCTGAAAAGGCTATTTAACTTGTTCCCCCTTACTCAGGATGAAAATATGAGTCAATTGTCCAAGGACAGAGTTGAGCCTTGGAAGACAAGTTGTCTAATGGCATGTCTTTGGAGAGGTTATTGAGACTTACTAGGCCTTAGTGTCTCACTTTTAAATATCTTGAATATGCTAGAACATCTCACAGACATAATTAATGAATATTAGTTAGATTTCAAAGTCATTGCAAGTAAGAAGTTATCTGATAAATATTAGGCATAAAAGTACCGATTAGTAATGTTTTGAGCTGCTTGGATGAAAGGTTTGAACATGAACAGCTCAGTTGGACTATTACAAAGGAATTGGAGCTGCCATCTTTTGTGAACCACTTTAATCTATAACAATCTACCCTGTCAATAAACCAGTTAAACTGTGGCTTTGTTGGAGAGCTAGGGTCAGAAAGTTTATTCTAGATTGTTATTTTGCTCTCTACATGGTGCGCCACACATCATTTTAAAATGATACGCTGTGTTCAATATTTTACATGACTGGAGGATAACTCTAGGCTTGAATTTATTGCCGCATATACTTGCAGCTAAATCATATATTACTTCAACCATTATTTAAGATATCAGCTAGCATAACTGATGCTAAATCATTTTATATATAAATTCATTTTGTCTCATCATTCATTTACTACTTTATTGCTTTATGGTTATCTAAACTATTTTATAGCTGGAAAATTTTTGACGCCTTACATACAATATAATTCTGTTAGAGTAGGAGGAAGAAGAAAGAAAACCAAGACTTGCACCCTTTATGAAAAGTATTTTAAGAGATTTGATTTTGTTTTTAACTTAGAGTTGCTATGATTTGGGGAAGAGCTTTTTGTCTTGGGATAAAAATCGATGTTGCCTTATTGCAAATATTTGTTTTCAATATGGCTGAGGAAAAATCAGGACAGAAGCCATTTGTTATATGTATCTCTGGATTGCTTATATCTTGTGTAAATATCAATTCATCCCGAATTTCAGTTAAATTTTAATTGTCCTCAACATTCCTCACAGTGACTATTTCAACACTTAAATTTCAACAATAATCTTATATTCCAAGGTTTAAACCAACAACCTCACTCAAAAAAATCAATGAGGTTCATTCCAAGACATTGTATTATTTAGCACATAGAGAACTGAATAACCAAGAATTTTCTTATTTAAAAGAAAGTTAGCTTATATAGGCGAAGATCATGCAAGATTACAGCAAGTATCTCTTTGAAGTTAAAATACTGACTGTCAGGAATCCAAAGACAGATTTGTTCACAAAAGTTCCCCCCCCCCCCCTTTTCTTCTCTGAAAGTGTTTTGACAGTCTAGCAATGTAGTTAAGAGAGACCTGGGTTTGTAAGCATAGTAACTCCTGTTCTATTTATTTCCTCACAATTTAAACGGAACCGTTTAATGTGATATGGAGCCCACTAATTACTACAACTTCTAAACTTCCTATACCTCAAAGTCATTCAGATGTAGTGTTACATTTGGTTAGAAATCAAATTATCCAAAGCAATTGTGCACATTTTGTGTGATATATGTTTGATTTATATGGCATGTTTTAGCACTGAAGATCACATGCCAGTAGATTATGATTAATGAAATATCATACATCTCGATAACAATCTACATAGATTAAATACATGATTGCTTCACAGGCATTTACTTCAGAATAACCTCTGGAGGCACTATGTGTAGTATTATATCTCAGGTAGACATAAACCATAAAGATGATCCAGGGAGCAGAGGAGCCAGACATTTGTGTCTCCCTCACTCAGGTGAAGATAAAGTCCATGTAACTTAAGACAAATGGTATCTGCTTCTCATCCCTCTTCCCACCTCCATAAAATAAAAATGATACTTTGCCAAGGATCACAGGAATGCCAGAATATTAAATTATCATCTTGTTCATCTACTCCATAAGAGTCTGAAACAAAATGGTCTACGTAAAGTGTACTAAGATGATTTTATTTTCCAATATAATTTTATATTCATTTGTAGTTACCCTGTAGGGAAAATAGGTCTCTAGTAAATTGGCTAAAATGAAGTCTTTAGTAAGCCTGTAAACTTACAGAAGGCCACAGAGGGAAAGTGATCTTAAAATGCAGAAGCAACAGCTAAAGGCAAATAAACCTCCAGTCTACTTTGTTTATGTAATTTTAATGGCTCGAAAGTGAAAAGGGATGGGAATTATGTAAAAGAATAAAACATAGGTAGATTATCAGAAAGAGGAATTAAGGATTTCCAGGAATGTAACATGTTAAATTACACTAATAGTGACATTAATGATTAAATGAAATCAAATAAGGTACTTACATAAAATATAAAGAAACATTCATTCTTCAGGTACAAAGCACAGTATCTTTGCAACTGCCAAATCTATGACCAAAATTTGAGAGCTTCTGTTCTCATGAGTAGGTTTATAGACCACTTTCACAGCCATCATTAACTTCCACATATAATAAGTAAATCATCCACCAAATTGTCCATCAATCCTTCTTGAATTTATCCATGTTTTTAGCTAACAGCACCTACTATGTGTCTGACTGAGATAAGCTCTGATTAGGAATATTAGAAAATCTCTTAATATGACTTATCATTTTAATATTTCAAAGAAGATAACTATCATCTCTGCCGGGCACGGTGGCTCACGCCTGTAATCCCAGCACTTTGGGAGGTCGAGGTGGGTGGATCACAAAGTCAGGAGATGGAGACCACCCTGGCTAACACGGTGAAACCCCGTCTCTACTAAAAATACAAAAACTTAGCCGAGCGTGGTGGCGGGCGCCTGTAGTCCCAGCTACTCGGGAGGCTGAGACAGAAGAATGGCGTGAACCCGGGAGGCGGAGCTTGCAGTGAGCAGAGATCGCGCCACCGCACTCCAGCCTGGGCGACAGAGCGAGACTCCGTCTCAAAAAACAAAACAAAAAAACAAAACAAAATGAAAAAAACAAAAAAACTATCATCTCTGAGAATTATTCAAAACCAATGCCTATTTTTAGCTAGACTGTAAATTATTTAACTTAATTTCTAAAATAAGGTATAAATATCAGAATGGAGGAGATAAATTTAACTTTATTTGCAGATAACATGATTTGAAATTCCAACTGCTCAGGGTACATGTTCACCCTTTGAACAAATCACTACGCTTAGGGAGTTAGGAACTATCCATGGTCTATAGCTTGGGCTCAAGGTCTGCCCCAGTAGGTACACATATTTGGAAGTTCCACTAGAACTCTATGGAGTAGATAAGATTGGTTCTGCTAAGGAAGAAAAGGGTTATTAGCAGAATGGGGGAAAGGAATGCTAGATGATTTTTGAAGTCTTGTACATTTGCACTGTAAAAGGTGGAGTACTTTGTACAGTGCCTGGTGCATAAGTCCTCACTGAATATTAGTTATTAAAAGTGGGGACCATCTTTCCCTCTCCAGAGGTTCATGTAAAGTAACTTTGACTGCCTTTTCAGAAATATCGAGAACGGTTTTCTCTCTCAATCTCTCTCCCATTAGAGAGAAAAATTACGTGACTGGAAAAGTTTAGAAAAACACAAAGCAAGGGTAACTTTCCCCTCCTAAGACTCCCCCTTTTGCAATTTCAAGAGGGAGAGATTTCCTTCTTGTCCCTGCCACCATTCAGGATATAGCCCATGACTTGACCTCTAGAGGTCAAACCTACCTCTTCCTTTGGGCATAAACATGTTGATTCCCCATACATCTGGCCAAATGTGAGCTTTAAGTCTCATCTTAGATGGTCACCCCAAATACTTGCTGTGAGGACAGGTGTCAGGAAATCTGACTATGGTGGCAGCTCTATTACCTAGCTTCACCAGAAAAAAAAAAATCTATGATTCTGTATATTGCTTATGTCTATTTTTGTGTTTAATCCAAACTAAGAGGGATAGAGGTGGGATTAATCATTAAATATTTAAAGACATGTTCAAGATCGCCAGCATTAGCTGTTATTGTTATTGAGAAATGGCACAGCACTAAACAAGCAAGAGATTTAGTTACTACTCAAGCTTAGCTTAAATTGAGTCATAGACTGTAGATCAATCATAATGCTTTAAAGTTGTCTGATACAAAAATCAAATACACAACAGAATGTAGTTGAGGGGGAGGCACAAAACCTATTGAAGATAACAGCTGAGGTTTGGTAGAGTATAGCCTACTATCCTTAAATGTCTGTGATAAAACAAAGTTTATTAACCAAAGAATATCTTCTATACAAAAAAGCAAGCCAAACTCTACAATCTCAAGGTTTCCTATTCCAGAAAAAAACTAAGTTTTCAGAATAACTTGGGAATAGGAGTGAAATCAAAGTATCTTAATATGCGGTTAAATAAGTATCAGGATGAATTGAGCCCCTTTGAACATAAACTTAGATGCATACACTGCCTCAAAGAAGAAAGCCAAGCAGAAAGGACAGGAGTCAACATCAGAGTCAGGGTCAGAAAGGAAGGATGCATGACAGACAGAGACGTTTTGCATTCAAAGGAAAAGCAATGTTATAAGGAGACAAAGGTTTAAATATATGAGAAAGTCTTCCCATATACCCCCAATTCTGTTTCAAACGGATACATTAGTATACAAAGAGGATACAAATGGATAGTTTTCTACATTGAGAATGGACAGACTAGATGACCACTGAGGTCTCCCCACCTCCGTGAAACCAAAAAATTATTTAAAACAAAATATTGGTCACTCTTGAATAAAATGAAAGAGGTTTTATTTAATGCTTTTATAGTTGGTGTTTTACTACTCAAATTAAACATTCAGCCCCAAAGAATTTCAAAAAACTTACATATGAAAAAAATATTAAACAACGATATAAAGGTTGTTTTCCCTAATAGAAGTCAGACTATTTTGTCAACAAAAAAAATATGAATCTACAAAAAGAAATAATAAATAAAACAAGTCTCAAAGGAACACTTACACACTGTTGGTGGGAATTTAAATTAGTTCAACCATTATGGAAAGCAGTGTGACAATTCAAAGAACTTAAAACAGAACTACCATTCTACCCAGCAATCCCATTGCTGGGTTTATACTCAGAGGAATGTAAATCATTCTACCATAAAGACACATGCAAGTAAATGTTCATTGCAGCACTACTCACAATAGCAAAGATGTGGAATCAACCTAAATGCCCATCAATGACAGATTGGATAAAGAAAATGTGGTACTTATATACCATGGCATACCATGCAGCCATAAAAAATAATGAGATTATGTCGTTTGTGGGAACATGGGTGGAGCTGGAGGCTATGGTCTTTAGCAAACTAATACAGGAACATAAAATACCTCACATTCTCTTATAAGTGGAGGGTAAATGATGAAAATTCATGGACACAAAGAGGGGAACGACGGACACTGGGGCTTATTTGAGGGCTTGAGGGTAGAGGGTGAGAGGACGGAGAGGAGAAGAAAAAAAAAATACTGGGCACTAAGGCTTACTACCTGGGTGACAAAATAATCTGTACAAAAACCCCCCGTGACAGAAGTTTACCTGTATAACAAACCTGCACATGTACTCCTGAACCTAAAAGTTTTTAAAAAGTCTTTACTACCACCAGGACAGAAAGTATTCTATTTTCACTACTCCATCGAGAATTGAAAATCTAGAATTTCTATAATCTAAACATCTTAAATTTATTCAGATAACTGTACTTATTAACAATAGAATTCTGCATTCAAATAAAATTTAAAATAATCATGTCAATCAATGGTAGCAAAGTGATATTTATATACAAACAAAAATAGTTTGAAATTGCAAAGGCAGTATGACTACTCTTGTATAAGGTATACATAACAGATACAGAAATAATTATTAACAAAGAACAGTCAGGGGTACATAGAAAATTTGATAAGCCACCAGGAATACACCAAAAATGCAAATCCTTCCTCATGATGTCATGGTTGGATAAGTAATTTCCTAACTTGCATATGTATATAACATATGTACAATAGAGGGGAAAAAAGGGGGACTGTTTGAATTTTTCTCTGCTTAATGGGAGAACAAGGACTGCCTTAGAATTTGAACTAGGATATGTTAATGAAATATTTTAATTCCAAATCTTATTTCAAGACCTATGCAAAGTTTTGAGTATGCTTAGGAGGAATGTTCTGAAGAGTAAAAGGTAATTAGCATGATATCAGGCAAGGGTCAAGGAAAGATAGTCATAAGGAATCCCCAAAACAGAGATGCCCCGGAATTGTAAGAATAGGGGGTTTAGGTTTTCTTCTATTGTCTGCTATGCTCTAGGCTGCCACCATGATTTTAAATGTTCAATGAAAGTGTGATGTACGTAAGTGTTGTATTTAGGAATATGGGAGGCACATGTCCCTTCTTTAGCAAAGTTTATAGAAGTCAAACAGTAGTTTCAAGAGCGAATACAACAATCAGAGATTAAGTACTCAGCACGAAATCCCAAAGAGATACCTGTGAGGAAAAAAAACACACCCGCTCCTGACATCTTCCATATCTAGAACCTCCTAGAAATCTGTGAAGATCTGTTTAAGGGATATTTTAGACTCCCCACAGTAAGTGGAAATAGAAGCTTCAGTCATTCTATTAGGATATTTTTTTGAATGTTTTAGTCATCTGAAGAAAGGCTACTTACTCTTAAGGAAGTTTTAACACTATTAAATACAGTAATAAAGTAAAATTAGTGCACTACTAGAGTTTACTGAGAAATGAAATTCAGTGTTCTGCTTTGAAGTCTGGCTGCTACACAATAGCCAAACTTTCAACTTCCTGGTATGTTTGCATACAGACATATGGCTGGATGGTCCAGTATCTTCAGATAACTTATTTAATTTCTTCAGGCAGCATTTATTTTGTTTTGAGCCACTTAAGATTCTCAGCCACTTCCGTTCTTGCCTTTCGATTATAAATTAGTTTATTTTCTTCAATTAAATTTGCCCAGGGTTGTCAGCTGACCCCATAGTGTGAGCTAAGGCACATATGCATCAACAGTGCTTTGGGGTTATACCTTTCTAATACATATATTTTCGAGTTTAGGATTTATAGGTCTTGGAGCTCAAATACAGAATTATTCAGTTTCTTGGCTCTAATGCAGAAGCAAACTAATATTCCAACAAAAGTATACTTACGCAGTGAAACAGCAATGTTTTTCCTATCAAACGTGGAAACAGATCAAGTAGGTTAGGACCCAGGCTTACCTGATGAGTGTAGGAAGAGCTCTGCATAAGGATAAAGCTATCATTTCCCTGCATGAGGAAGTGACAGTAAGACATGCCTATGTTTGAACCATCATATTCTAACTCAGTCCTTCATAAGGTCAAATTTTATGTACGATAAATGTTGCAAAGAAAGCAGGACTACAGTTGTCACTTTTAACAAATAAAATATATCTACTGCTAGAACTCTATGTTATTGATGTCATATAAGATCCAATTTATCCAATTGGAATAACAAGAAAATGCAGTAAGAACCATTTACATTGTGCAATTGATAATCCTCATGAAACTCTCATGTAAAAATGATACTCCTCTTCGAGATAAATTGTTGAAAACTAAAGACAGTGACATTTTACCTCAAAATTTCCTCTGCCCCTCAAAGTACCAGTTTCTTAGCCACCAAAAGGCACAGATTAGAAAAAGCTGTAAAATGTACCTAATTTCTGAAATCTATGTGCTTGATATGAAATAATAGAGAATCTGTATTCCTACATTGATCAGCCAAACAAGAATATGGTAAAAAGGGAGGTAAAAATATATCTTCTCAATTTGTATTGTTTGCAGATTAACATTCAGTACATACGGCTACCATGGTAATAAGTTAAAATAGTCATAAGATATGGTGAAAATTTTTAAATAATTCATGTCTCTAAACTATGAATGCAGAATTTTTAAAGTTTCTATTTATAGTCTTTAAGGGAACCTAGGATTACACAAGAGTATGCTTTTATGTGAGTACAAATTCAGAAAGTTATAAAAAATTAATGATGAGAAAGCAAGCCTAAATGTGATGTTATCTTTTCTCTCAAGGCAAAACAGAATGATTCAATTATTACTATTATTCCCCTTGTTTTCCTATTCATAAATAGAAACAGTGATCCAGTGTTAACTCCTACTGAACAGGCAGTCTACCTGCAAAGACCAGCACCCAGGCTCTCATGACATTAAGACAGAGCAGGGTGATTCACACCAGCAAAAGAGATTGTATTGTCTTCCTGCAGAAGATCATTACCCTGAGGAAAAAAGAGTGGGTGAGAAGTCTTAGTTTTGATTTTTAAAAAAATAGGTTCTAATTTATCAGTAAAAGAAGTTATAAAACATGGGGTAACTTTGAGCATACCCCTTTTAAGCCTCTTCAAATGGGAAAAACTGCCCATGGCTTCCTGCTGATTACCTGCTTATGTATAGGTCAAGTGTTTCAGAATGAAAATCCTGATGTTTTCTGGGCAAGCTCACCTTCTCAAGGTCCAGATTGTCATGTGTCAGGGGATAACAGTTACACATCTGCTTCACCTGCCTTCTTAACTCTGCTTCACCTGCTGTTGTCTAGTGACCCAGCCATTGAATGTCCTGCCCCGTATCTAACACATGCAGGATTTGCTTAGCCAACATAAATAGTGCACCCATTTTGGCCCCACAGGAAGTTGTTATAACATGAACAAGCTATCTGTCACTTTTTTTATTTGGTTAATAATTTAATGTCTAGAATTATTCTTAAGTTATTAATGAGTTTTGACTGTTCAGCCTCCTTTCCTAACCAATAGCAAGGAAGGGTAGTGAATATACAGAATATTTACATATATACATATACACATTATATATATGTATATATACACAAAATATACAAAATATTGGAGTATATGTACTTGCAAGGCAGAATTTTAAATGTCTACCATGTTAAGAAAATAAAAAATGCTATGGTTCTGATAAAATTAGAAAAGACTACATACATTTATATATATACATATATGTGTGTATATATATACATACAAAATATTGTGGGTGTGTATACTTGCAGGGTAGAATTTTAAATGTCTACTATGTCAACAAGAAAATGAAAAAATGCTATGGTTGTGAGAAAATTAGAAAAGACTACATTCTATGAAATAATGCCTTTTTTTCCAAACTCTTGTTAGTTGAAAGTTTATTGCATTATGCTGGATTTCAGTTCTAAGGACTTCCCTGGATATTTTCTGAACACTTATAGCAATTTGACAAATATTAAAATTGTGTCATCCTAAGACTGCTAGGGCAAGATGGGAAGATTTTATTTCTTTGTTCTTATTTGGTCTTATGATGGATAACTATTTTTTATTACTTCAGATAATTTCATAGAACTTCAATTTTATTTTGAAGGAAAAAAAATGGTTGTTGACAGTGCTTTAGAAATTAGGATTAAGCTGCCAGTAACCTTGATGTCAGGCAGTGGAGCAAGCAATAAAATGATGAAATGTGAAGACAGCCTTATCTTGGACAAAGTAAGACCCAGTCCTCTCTAGCGGAATCCATTAAAATCACATTTTGTTTATTCATTTGCTTGTCGTATAAAAATAAGAATTGGTCTCTTTAAGTCTAATTTAGAAATTACTAATTTTGGTCTGTTGCTGTTGTCTTTAATTAGCCGAAAAGCTACTCTGAGCTATTACTACTACTAGAAAGTATCCAAGACATGGGAATTGGTCTTGCAGATATTTCCATTATTTTTACTCAACAGGGATTCTAGAGATAACTTTTATATCTGATAGGTATTGGTTATGGACACTCAGCAATTTTAAATTGAAATATCTTCACAGAAAATTTCCTAATAGAGATTCCATTTATGTTTAGTCATCTAGAAATGATATTTCCAGATTTTTCTAGTGAAGATTGTTTTAATTTTATCAGCAAGAATTGCTTTGGTGCTTCACTGTTTTTCAGGATTTCACTTACCTTCCTTACATAGGTTACTTGCTTCAAACCTATACAGCAATTACTGACATCAAACATTTGCATAAATTTTAACTAAAATTGTGTTGATCAAATCCAAATTCCCCATATTCTTATTACATGCTTAAGATCATTTATCTAAACGTATTTTTCTTAAACATTTAATATCTACATTTTAACCAAAGTTTCAGAATTTAATACCAATGTCACTTCAGAATGGTTTTGTTTTTGTAGTACCTTATTAAGAATACTCTTCATGATTTCAGTTGATTAATAGTAATATTTATTGGTTTTTTCTTTATATATATTTTTTCTTTCTAGTTTTGCTTTAGTAATCTTTTCAGTTACAGTCACCTTGGGAATCATTAACTCCTTTTCCAATTAGGGCTCCCTACCTACAGATGAAGGACAGGACTGAGCTTGTTCTCTCTCAGAAAGGAAGGTTCTTTTCCTTTGAGACTAAATTCACCTGACTGGGAGGTAAAAAGGTGTTTCTGGACTTAGAGTATGGAAACCTTAAATAGTAATCTGAACTGATCTTGGACATAATCTGATAAAAATTGGTGTAAAACACTTATTACCATGGCATCTATATGAAGTATGAGAGATCCTTATGGTGATGGAGTATTCTACAGTTTGGCTGCATCAATATCAATATCCTTCGTGTGATATTGTACTCTGGGTTTATGTTGTTATTAGAGGAAACTGGATAAAGGGTACATAGAATCTCCCTGTATTATTTCTCTGCACTAGAACTACATGTGAACCAGAAATTATCTCAAAATAAATTTTTAAAAATATGCGTCTGAAGTGCTCACTTAATTCCTCTCTGCCCTTTTCTGTAAGTAGACAAACGTGGAGAAAATCTGCCTAAGAATTGTCCAAAGTCCAGTTTTATTCAGAATTAAGAAAGCTCTGTCCTTGATTTTCTCTAGCATTTTGTCTCAGAGGTTTCTCTTTCATTTTGCATCAAGAAGCCTGAATTCCAGTCCCAACTTTGCCAATAAACAAATGACTTAAGCCATATCATTTTACTTTTTTGATTGTCAGTTTTATCATATAAAATGGGGGATTGAGCTAGACAACTTTCAGGGTTTTTCTAATGCTAAAATTCCATGATTCCAAGTATACTGAACTGGTGCTAAGTATTTATGAAGCAAATTATAGTAACTGACAAGTTATCAGAAATGAGTTCTTAAGTAGAATATCTAAACAAGGTAAAGGCTGTGGGTTTCTCAGGTTTTCATCTGTTGATAGCTTTGGAATAGAAATATCTCAGGAATCCTAAAAAAAATACAGTCTTCTAGCAGGCAACTAAAATTGGCCCATATTCCTATTATGCAAAACCCAGGTGACCTTTAACTGAATATTAATACTTTTTTAATGTTAATATTAACATTACATCTCAATATAAAAAATTCAAACCAAGCTCTCATTGAGAGGGAGCCATTAGTGACTATTAAGTATCTCCAACTTCACCAAGAATATTCCTTACAAAACTGTTTGCTCCAGTCATTCTTAACACCTCCATACAGTGTAAAAACAAATGCAAACTCATTTGTGAAAATATATTCATCCAGTTACTTGCATGTTTTGCTCTCAGATTCTGTTGAAGATTAAATCAACCAAAGGTCATATGAAGAACATCACTGAATATTCTTTAAAAACGTTTTTGAAGAGATTGTCTTGATACTGGTTCAGGATCTGTTGCAAAAGGATTCATACAGGTTTAGCATGGATAGAAATATATCCTTTGAGAATTTAAAACCAGGAAAAAGCTTTCTCCTAAACAATGTCTGCATTTATTTATGTCACCTAATTTGAATTTATAACCTATAATGTGTTTCTCAGTCTTTGCAGTCTAAAAGCTCACACCTAAATTTAAAACTCAAACTTAGTACTATTAGATTACTAGTGTTAAACAGTTTTTAGTATACACCCCGAATTAAAATGAATATTAAGAATGAGGATTTCTGGGTCTACAGCAAGAGATTCTGATTAAGCAGGTCTGAAATCTGCCTTTTTAATGACTATCCAAAATAAACATGCTGCAAGTGATCCATTGACCTTTTGTTGTGAAATACTAGCTTAGTTTTAAATATTTCCCGTTTTTGACATTTCAAAGCTATCTACTTTTATAGCAGCAGCTTTATCATATAATTATTTTATCTTAATCTTATTTTCTAGAATTAAGCAGAATAAAAAGTGTATCTTGGCATAAATATAAACTTATATCACAGGCAATTAATTTGAATTCAGTGAAGAAAACCATGGATGTACATCCTTGTATCCTAGGTGAGAGAAGACTTCTTAAAACTGCAAAGACCAAAAAAAAAAAATAATAGATTTCGTGGTATCCAAATTAAGAATTTCTATTCAATGAAGGATAACACAAAGTTAATAGTTGGCAGATGGCAGACTATATATGCAATTGCTGAAAGTATCAAAAGAATTACACAAGATTATGCTATCTGCACACACATACACTAAAATCTACCCAGACTTATGCCAACGAGTAGAAAAAAACAGTGACCCCAGTGAAACACAGGCAAAGAACATGAATAAGCAATTCAAAAAAACAAGTATGAAAATGCTAATAAGCATTTAGCGCTTCGGTTCATTGGTCATGAAATTTAAAACAAAAAATAAGATATCACTTTACATTTAATAAGCTGGTAAACACTAAGAATCTATCAATGACTGGCAAGCATACAGTGACTTAAGGATGTGGCTACTCTGAAAACAGTCTGGCTGTCAAAGAACTTTGCCAGCCCTTCTCTTGCCCATGTTTTCTAGGTAGGAATTACACACCTATGATGTTCATCAAACCACCAGAAGTCCATATTAAGTCTTTGCTGGCTCCTTAAATCACCTCTCTCTTGACTTGAGGAGTGGCAAAAGCACCTCATCCCCCTGTGGCAGAATGTGAGAGTAGCAGAACACCAATAGCCCTCTCCCAAAACTGTCCTTCAAAATTGAGCCGGTGATCCTTTTGTACCCTTCGTGCCAGTGGAAAGGTTACGAATCATGCAGCCATCCTCCAGTCTCCCACAATCTCCCTGGAATATCTCACATCATGGAGTTTTCTACATCATGGAATGTGGAATGTGGCATCTGTTAACTCAGTGCTTCAGCTAAATTTTCCATTTTATTGAACTATTTCAGGTGCTTATATGGGTCCAACTGAACAAAAAGCTAAAACCAAGGGAAAACACTGGCTTTGATTTTTATCTCAAAAGAAAAACAGACTCACGCTATCAGAAGTGGGTTAACTTTTACACTACACTTGACACCTGAATTTTTCTAGTCTTTTGTATTTTAGAAATAAAATATTCTAGATAGTCTAGAATCCAGTTACCTAAAGCCTCTGCAAAAGGACCACTGAACTTCAAGAGGAAGATGAAGTACATAATTTTTTTAATCATTATGGTTATGCTTCTGAAAGTTTGGTTTTAAAATAATTATATTTAAAATGTTAACTGATTTTTAAATGAAACTTATGAATAAAGCATAATAATTTACACGTCCAGATTTACCCTTCAAAAATTGAAGAAAGTGTTATATTTCAAACTTTTATATAATATAGAGTATCTTTCTCTAAAGAAATGAGATTCTTTTAAGTTCTAAAACTTGAGTCAATTTCTCTGTCTTACCAATATATTA
The DNA here is from genome assembly GCF_003255815.1 of Theropithecus gelada. Taxonomy (NCBI): domain Eukaryota; kingdom Metazoa; phylum Chordata; class Mammalia; order Primates; family Cercopithecidae; genus Theropithecus; species Theropithecus gelada. Next base: position 56,552,157 of record NC_037680.1, on the reverse strand, counting down.
CTCAAGGCTTGTAGAGCAGTATCTCAAAGTGTGGGCAAGACCACAAGTCTCAGAGTCACCTTAGTTATATGTAAAATATGCAAACTCCTAAGCCCCGTCCCTAATCTATGAAAGCAGAATCTCATGGAACAGGGCCCTAGGATTTTGCATTTTTAAATGCATTCTTAAGCAATAAACTCAAAAGCTAAAGTACGTAAGTGTTCAAATTAAAATGTGAAAACCACTGTTGTGGAAGCTGTACTTGGGAAAGATTTTTTTTTTTTTTTTTTTTTTTAAATATAAACTGAATAGGGTCTCTAAGTTTATGACAGCCTGGCTTAATGATTAGGGCTATGGACTAGAGCTCAACAAATGTTTTTTATTCCCTGCGCCACCATTTCCCCTTAAAAATGATATCAGTAAATTATTTAAATTCGCCGTGATAAGTAGGATATACAGTAATTCTGTTTTCTTGCCTCAGCGGCATGGCGTGAGGTTAATTAAATAACAGCTGCAAAATACTTTTGGCTCCTTAGAGAAAGACATTATATAAGACATTATATTACATATGCAGCATTTTTGTCTCCTATGAAAATAGAGCTAAAGTGTTCCTGAGAATTCAGCCTATGGCAGAGAAAACAACCATGACACAGCTTTCACAAGGGCAAAATTTTGTCAGTTGGTATCAGACCCAGCGAATGCTATGCTTCTATTCTTTGTGCAAAGACCACTGCCATCTTGTGGAAAACAGTCATTGTCCTTATCTTGGGCTTCTATTTCATTTGTGGGAAATGGTGACAAGATAATTTGGGTTTTCTGCTAGCGAAGATTCGTGGTTTATGAAGTCTTAGTCACCCTGAGGCCTGTTATCTGTGGCACATGAGGACTCAGTGAGGCCACGCTGAAGGTCAGGTAGTGTTAATGGAAGGAAGAGCTCTACAAACTAGACATCTCCCCAGGGTTTTGAACTATACATATCTCTCCAACAGGGTTTGCCACAAAAACCTGCTTTTATGTTCCATTATATTCTGGAATTAGGGCCAAAATAATAATATTAAATCCAATGTTGATTGCTCTGGGAAAAATTATGTCAATCTGTAAATGGTGTTTATATTTATCTGTCAAAAGAAGATTAGGGATTGCCTGCAAAAAGTAGATGAAATAGGGTCATTAAACAGTCCTGAAGTCTACCAAGTTTGATAAATAATTGTCATATTTTGACAAACATGATGAATTTTTAAATCTATCCTGTAAAAATGGGTTTTTGTAGAAAGACAATTCCTTTCTAACCTTTATCCTATTTGTTGAGAGGCTTAAAATTGGTACGAAACTATACCAAGAGATAATATAAGCAAATGTCTTTTATCCCAGAAGCAAAAACTTTGCCTTAAGTATTATTATTATATAGAAAAACACATAGTCTTTCTGGTCAGAAACATTGCCTTTTACCTTTAAAGCAAGGATTCCTTAAGAAACACCTTTTTAAAATTTGCATTTTTAATTGTGGTGGTTGAGTTAGTCTTAGGCAAAAAAAAAAAAGCAAACAGATGAAACTTGCCTTTGATATCCTAATCTCATCACTTCCATACTTTTACTCCCCCCACACTTCAAATATTTCCCCTCAGGAGTTTTCTCACCTCTGTGTTGGGGCTGTAACTTCTTCTGTCATCGGATAACTTAAACTTATATTAATTTACACTAAAGTTAGAGTAAGTCACTCCAAAAACAGGAAAATATTTTGAAGAATTATCAGTCACTGCTTAAACCAAAAGGTAGAACAATTTTTTGTTGTTGATTTATTCATTTTACCTGATTTTTTGTTTTTGCTGTTATACTTTAAATTCTAGGGTACATGTGCACAACATGCAGCTTTGTTACATATGTATACATGTGCCATGTTGGTGCTGGGACACAGGGTGGGGAACATCACACACTGGGGCCTGTCATGGGGCGGGGGAATGGAGGAGGGATAGCATTAGGAGAAATACCTAATGTAAATGACAAGTTAATGGATAGAACAATTTTTTTAAAAAAGAATCTAGGAAACTTTGCAGCAGGGAGAATTTGGTATGTGACTTTTCTCTCTAGAACCCAAGATTTCATTGTGTGGATAGCCATCTATTCAGCTTATCGATTTTTAAAAGTTTTAAAAAAAAAAAAACTGAACAAGAATATCCTAATTCCTTCAAACAAAATGATGTCCTCTTACCTCAGCTTCAAATCTCATCTCAGTGCAGTGTTGCATCCAAAAGAAATTACAGAGGTGTCTTGAAGAGGCAACAAAAAGAGGAACCGGGATGACTACTACTACACATACTACAGATAATTTTTTCTATAATCTTTTTTGAATAGATTTTTCTCTTATGTCTTTTGAATTGAAACAATCAATTCCCTAAATTTTTCATCTTTGTGTTTCCAAAAGCACCTCTAGCCTTTTTTTCCATTATTGACCTCCATTTTCTTATGTAATCAGAAGTCTTCACACTGCAATTCTACCCTGTGTTCTGGGTCAGTATGTTAGAAGCCCAGAAACCTAGCAGTGATAGCAAAGAACTTTCCCCTATAGAGGGTGGAGAGAGGGTCAAAAATCATGAACATGTATCTTCAATATTTTTGCTTCTATAGCATCAAAGTAGTATCACATCAAAAAGAGGAAGAGTTCTTGTTTGAGGCCCATTTTATCCCAAGTCAGGGCTGATCCCTATTCAACCCTCTGAAGAGTAACAAGTATGAAAATAAATGGTGTACTAAAAGACAATTTCAGGTCTAGGTACAGTGACTCAATGAGCACGCTCCTCCTTCTGTCTGGAACACTATTTTCCCATGTCTGTTGGCCTAGCAAAATCCAAAACATGCTTGAAGAACCAACTATTAACACACCCTGAAATGGGTTCTCTGGCACAGATTGTTAGTTACTTTCCTTCCAGTCCATTATTTGCTTGTTCTCATAACAATAAAGCTTTCTATTTTTAAAGGGACAGCATACAAAAATAAATAATTAAAATATTTCTATTTCTCACTTATTTTTTCCCTTAGGTATGACCATAAAACTAATTCCTGGCCAATGGCCTACAGGCTTGAAGAATGGGTTAATCTTCTGAGCTGTTCTCTTAAGAGAATTCTGGGTGCTTTCAACTCTCCCAATTTCTCCTTCCTGCTGGCTAGAATGAGGATGATGGTGAGAACTATCGTGGACTATGAATTAAGCAACACACTGGTAATGGCAGAAAAAACAGATAAAAAGAAACTAAAGCCTTGAGACTGTGGAACCGCCATACCAGCCCTGCAATTTTGTGCCCAGAATTGAGGTATGAGAAAAACTATTTCATTTAAGCTACATTAACTTTAGGTCTCAATATTCAAACTTAAGAACCCTCCAACATGTTCTGGTAGTACTTGGTGCAAGTTTCTCTTAAGACACTGGTGTCTTTGTATTCAATAATATTGGATTTCTTATCTAGAGACTCAGGTAGGATATCTTATAATTACTTGTATTCTGGTGTTAGGTAGACTATGTTTGAAATAAAAATATGCTGAATATAGATAGAAGAATGAGTAGTTGAGTGAATAAATGGATAATAGGTCATGTGATCAATTTGTATTCATTCAGATTCAGACATGTTTATCTTATGACTTAATAGAGTTCTCTGACTTGAGATTTAGAGAATATTTAAATTACAATAGAAAAAAAGAACAAACTTCAGGTATAAAAAACATAAATTAGGGAAAGGATGCCTTATCCGATAAATGTTGCTGGGAAAAATGGTGAGCCCCATGTAGAAGAATGAAGCTGGATTGGCTAAGGTCATTGGCTTAGGCAAATAATTTATCTGTTGCTTAGGCAAATGAAACAAAAATAAAAATAAATGGGACCTACTCAAACTAAAAAGTTTCTGTACAGCTAAAGAAAAAAGCATAATATAAACAGACAACCCACAAAGTGGCAGACAATATTCACGAACTATGCATCTGAGAAACAACTCAAATCAGCACAGAAAAAACTAATAACCCCATTAAAAAGTGGGCAAAGAACATGAATAGACATTATTATGTATGTCTATTCATAAAGTTAGACATTACGTATATTCTCAGAAGAGGATATACAAACAGCCAACAAACATTTAAAAATGCTCACTATCACTATTAGGGAAATGCAAATTAAAGCCACAATGAGATACCACCTTACTCCTGCAAGAATGACCATAATTTTTAAAACCCAAAAAATAGATATTGGTGTGGTTGTGGTTAAAAAAAAAAAAAAAAGGAACATTCTGGTGTGAAGTGTTCACTGCTGGTGGGAATGTAAATTAGTATAACCAGTAGGAAAAATAGTATGGAGATTCCTTAAAGAACAACAAGTAGAAATGCCATTTGATCCAGCCATATCACTACTTGGTATCTACCAGCCATATAAAGGAATGAAATAATGTCTTTTGCAGCAACTTGGATGGAACTGGAGGCCATCATTCTAAATATGGAACCAGCCTAAGTGCCCATAGACCAATGAGTGGATAAAGAAAATGCAGTATATAGACAACATGGAATACTACTCAGCCATAAGAATGAAATAATATCTTTTTGTAGCAACATGGATGGAGCTGAATGACATTCTAAATGAAATAACTCAGGAATGGAAAACCAAATATACATTCTCACAAGTGGGAGCTAAGCTATGAGTACACAAAGGTATAAGAATGACACCACAGACTGGGAAGGTTGGATGGTGGGTGAGGGATAAAAGACTATAAATTGGGTATAGTGTGCACTGTTCAGGTGATGGGTACACTAAAATATCAGAAATCACCACTAAAGAATTTATATATCCAAAAACCACTTTTACCTCAAAAATGTAAATAAAAAATATTTTTTTAAAAAAGGGTAATGGTTAATTTCAGAGAAAAACATTAAAAGAATAAACTTTGGAAGAAAAAATGCTATAAAGGATTATACATGGTGATTTTCTAAAATGATTTATGTAAACACATACATAATTAATGACAACCACTTACTTCTCACGTAGGATTCTCTTTCTAATGAGCAGTCAACTCTTCAAAGTCCTAGTGCCAGTGCTGGTTTTGTCCTTATTTTGTCTACTTTCATCAAGATGGTCTACTGATAGAGTCAGAAGTTCTAAATAGAACAAGCTGTAAAGTTTATCAGATTTTATCTGTACTCTCAAATTCAGTTTCTAAGATATAAGACCTCCTGACTCAACTGTTGGGTTGAGAACTAAAGAACTAGTAAAAACACCATTCCATCTAGCCATCCCACTACTGAATATCCACCTTAAGGAAAAGAAGTCATTATATGAAAAAGACATGCACATGCGTGTTTGTAGCAACACAATTCACAATTGCAAAGATATGGAACTGACCTAAGTGCCCATGAACCAACAAGTGAATTAAGAAAATTTGGTATATATACACCATGGAATACTACTCAGTCATAAAATGGCTGAGTATTGAGGATCAGTGCCGCTACCACCGTTGGTCTTTTATCATTCATTTATCCCTATCTCTTTGCATTTCCATCTTCATGTGTATTTCCACAATGCTGTGAGAAAGAAACTCCCTTAATGGTCAGAAAAATCAAACTCTTGATTTATACATGACAATTTGCATTTTGTGCAGAGTATCCATCTGGGCTGAGGGGGCCATTTCACCCATTCTTTACTCACTCCAAGACTATGTCACCTGAGCCCTTCTGTTGCTTCTGAAGGCTATAGTTTAAATGAGCCAGAAATGGCTGTCAAGTCTCAAGATGGATCTTGCCCTTATGGCACAAAAGCCCCCATTTTCCTATTCACCAATAGCTATACTGCTGATCCCTCATGCTTTTAAATCTGTTTTTCCCTTTGGGGTTTTTCCTGACTTTCAGTTTCCACTGATCTCTTCCTCTCTTTTTAGCAAGTTAGACATTATTACGTAGCCTACACCCTTAGAATTCAGACACAAAGCACAGCAGACAGAAGCTCCACCTCTCTGAGAATATTTCTTCTATTCCAGGTCCCTTCCCAGTCTCCACCATCCCGAGATATACACACACACTCACATATCACACACATAAACCCTCTCTCCATGACCTTTTCTATTCTCTTTTCAACATTTCCCCCCTCCTACAACTACTCTGCAACAAGGGGTAAATGGTCATGCTTATTTTGCAAAAGCTGCAGCTGGCATTCAAATTGCTGCTGTACTTGCAGAAAAGTCATTTTCAATATTTATTCTTTAACTCTTTCACAATTCACTTTAAGTGGTTTACTCTACTTATTAGATAAGACCTATAAAATGTGGTCCTATCCTTCAGAAGTTTTATTCTAAGGACAAAAAATATATGTACTTTTAAAATCTATATCCATGTAATGTTTATTGTTATGGCATAAATGTTTATCTATATACAACATGCCATAACATTGCACTATGCATTTTAACTAATTTCTACTCATCTGTGTCTTGTTTGAAACACAAGTAGTTTGAAACCAAAGTCCTGGCAATATTGACTAAATGGGGAATCTGAATAAGTGATTTTATTTTCTGTTTAAAACAGAGAGTTTATGTCAGATATGGCTTATATCCAAATTCTCCTGCTAGGTAGGTCCTATCTCACCTATTCATCTGCTGAATTGTTTTTCATTTTCACATTAAAGTAAACTCTGCTGGCGTTAATCATGTACCTATATTGTACTAACTCAGTTATGAAAGTATCTTATGCCCCTCATGTAGGAAATTCCAAGAAAATCACATTTTTTTAAATTTTTTTTTTATTTGAGACAGTTTTGCTCTTGTTGCCCAGGCTGCAGTGCAGTGGCACAATCTCGGCTCACTACAACCTCCTGGGTTCAAACGACTCTCCTGCCTCAGCCTCTCAAGTAGCTGAGATTACAGGCATGTGCCACCAGGCCTGGCTAATTTTGTATTTTTAGTAGAGACAGGGTTTCACCATGTTGGTCAGGCTGGTTTCGAATTCCTGACCTCAGGTGACCTACTAGCCTTGGCCTCCCTAGGTGCGGGGATTATAGGTGTGAGCCACCGCGCCCAGCCATATTCATTTTTTCCTCAGTTAACCCACATGTTATTAGAGACAAATTCTGATAGCTCAGTTCTTCTTACTGCCTTTCATACAGTAATTTCACAAACTTCTAACTTTCTTGTTCTATTGTCTATTAGTTCAGTCTAAATATTACTGTTCAACAAGGCTTTACTCAATATAATCCTCTCAATACTTCTACAGAATTTTAGGTTTCATTCCTGAAATATCCTCCAAACCTCATTTTGTGCAACAGTACCAATACATTTCAAATTGACAGGCTTCCATCCAAGAAAATAAATGGCAGGAAGTTGAAATATGACTAGAGAAACTGTTTGCCAACACCATTCATCAGAATTCTTGGAAAATAAGTGAATTTGATCATTGTTAATTTTATTTACAACGAATCCAAGGTAAATTTCTTAGACATGGATTTTGTGATAAAGCATCTCTCAGAATGGGAATTATTTACTTCTCTTTAATGAAAGATGCTAAGTATCTCCATCACATTTTCTTCAGGCAAATATAGATGATATTCTTCCTGACATAAAAATGCTTAATATGACATAGCTATGGGTATAAATACTTCCTGTGTTTTGATCACACGAGTTGAAGTGCTATTACTTTCACCCTTTAAAAAAATCTCCTTAAACATGTTGAATACATAATATAGGCTCATATTATGGGTGTTTTATGTTACAAGACCGAGGGGGCCACCTTAAGTCCAGAGAAATGAACTCAATGCTTAGTAAGGTTAAAAGTGGCCAAATCAACAGCCATGAAAGACTTTTAAAATTGGTGAAAGGGTCTATCTTAACTAATAACCTGGTTTGAACGTATGTATTTTAATTCTGAGATTAAATTATTAAATTATTGCAGATGCCTTTTCATCATTATAAAATTGAAACCAAATCTAAGTGGGAAGGTTCGGGAAGAGAAGTGTTTGCCTTTTTAAATTGGGTACGTTTTAGCAGCAGGCCTCTCACAGATGTGCAAAAGGAGTGGAGACCATGAGCTCTACAGAGACACAAAATCCACTGACTACACGATGGTGTGATCAGATTGAGCGGCAGTCTGAAACCAAACAGATGAATAATTGATAAATATATCAAGTGAGGAAAGCAGCAGGTCAGAAAGGCACAAGCTGCTAAATTAGAAAGACCAGTCCTGAATGCCTACATTTGCCTCATTTGCTTTTCACTGTTATCATTTTTGTTTAGAATTTTTAGAATGCTTTAAACTGGTAGAGTAAATTAAAGCTATCTTCTTCATTGATCCTCGCTGCCCCACCCTGCTCCAGGAATGCTGATGTACAATCAACATTCTTTCTATTAAAAATCAAGCTCAGCAAAATTGCAAGGGAATTTCAAAGTTTCCTTATATATAGCACAGTTCAGGAATAAAAAGGGAAAAATCTATTAAGTTATTTGATAAGTTCATTTATTCATTAACAAGTATTTAATATATTATTCATTTAATTCCATCAGCAAAAACTATGTAGCATAAGCCACCTAAGTCCTTTAATATAAGAAAAATTGTCATTGTTTTGGTTGGAAACAGGGGCATATGTTTTATTTTTATTTTGATATTATCAAATGAGATTGTAACATCTAGTAACATTTTATAGTTAATTCTGTGTGTAATTTTTTTTTTTTTTTAAATAGAGAAGAGACCTGTATTTTTCTAACCTTTCTAATTCCTTTGGATCAGAAATCCTCAACCCTGAACACATCTGGGAATTTTGCTGATTCTTTTCTTTGGGGAACTGTATACAAATTTTCACTACAGTAAGAATCTCTTTTGTAAATAGCTTCCAATCTGTTACAGAATACTTTTTACTTTAACATTAATATATCCTTTAAAAATTTACTTGATGACCCAGGCACAGTGGCTCACACCTGTAATCCTAGCACTTTGGGAGGCTGAGGCTGGCGGATTGCTTGAGCTCAGGAGTTTGAAGATAAGCCTGGGCAACATGGCAAAACCCTGTTTCTACAAAATAAAACAAAAATTAGCAGGGTGTGGCAGCACATACTTGTAGTAGCAGCTACTCTGGAGGCTTAGGTGGGAGGATGGCTTGAACTTGGGATGTTGAGGCTTCAGTGAGCAGCCTGCTGAAGACCTGTCAAGAAGTACAATCAATGAGTATTTATTGAGCACTTTTTCTGTGCCCAACACATGGCAAGGCAACCAGAATATTAATATAACACCAACAAGCCTACACCTGAGAAGCTCACACCTTTATCGCTGTCCATTTGTATGTATTGCCTATTCATATGCAGCATCATCAGTCAGTTCTTTAACAGGTACCAATGATATAGTAACAGGTGCCAGGAACTGTGCTAGTTCAAAGTTAGAAATATAAATACAACATATATTCAGTCTTCTACGTACTCAGACTAGTAGGAGAGAGAGAGTACCTAATGGGAAATCTCCATGAAAAATGCTTAAGAGAAATACTTCAAAGGTACGAAATCTCCGTGAAAAATGCTTAAGAGAAATACTTCAAAGGTACTGTAGTAGCAAAGGTAATTATCTTTATCTAGGGACATCAAGGAAATCCACACAACCATTGGGCATGCTCAAAGCCATACTGCTGGACACACACAGTCCTTAGTTTTCTCATGTATATAGACAGCAAGCTTCTTACCAATATGCCTCAATTTATCCTAAAAGAATACCTCCCTCAGACCACCCACCAAATGGCTCTGTCTCTGGGCACGGTTACCACTTGGCATCTGCTGAGATGTACAGCGAGGGTATTAATTACTGCTTGCCGTGTGATAAATGTGGTTGATAGTTCTTGATGAGGTCAGTGTTTTGTGGATCTTAATGATTCCAATTTGACAGACAGCAAGCCACTAAATGGTTACCAGGTGGCAAAAATATTGTGTTACCCTAGGTAGAACCGAAGAGACTAATATGAAATAACCTCATCGTATTAATTACTTGAAAGTATATTTTTTCCAAATAATCTTAAGCAGAAATTCTAAGTTTTTCTATTTTTATATTTAGAAAAACTGATTTCTTAGTGGACTCAACCAAAAATCAAAGAAATTATTCAGACATAAAATACAGATTTGAAGTCACTGAAGCATAATGAGGGATATCAACTATAGAATGCACAGCAAATACCTAGCCTTTGGAAAGAAAGGGCCACATACATATTAAGTAATTTAACTTTACTACTTAACATGTTCAACTGTTTAAATAGCCTAAGTATCTTTATGATAAGGCATTTAGCAGAAGATATCTCCCTCAACCTCTTTAGAAAATTCCTACTAGTATATTAAAGTACTTACCAAAAAAAGAAAAAAAAAACAGAACAGAGATATATTTGTTTGCTGTCTAGTAAAAATAGCAAAAATCCCAACATATGGCTCTCTTACCTCCTCACCAGGTCATAAGCTTATTGAGGAAGAAGCCATTTGTCAATTATTCTTATACTCCCAGAACATAGCAGAGGGTCCAATATAGGGGTAAATAATTTTGTTGAGTCATTTAACAGCCAAATCTGGACTATGGAGATTGAGCCTTGGCATACATTCCATCACGTGTATAGGACCTCCATCCCTCATGAGTCAATCTGCAGACAGGCAGACAATGCCAGTCACTGTGCACACATAGACACAATATGTGAGGGTACAGTAAAAACAGAATTACAGAATTTAGAGTCACTTTCCTTAAGGAGCTTAATATAGTTTTTGAAGAAGGGTGGTTGTTAGTGGGCATGACTATTTTTGCGTCCCAAGGACTAGAACATTGCAACCCAAAATTCTTTATACAAGTCTTAATCAAAAATGCAGGTCTAACACCTATGACCTCTCCACTTATGCACCTTATATCATCATAGAAAACTGCTAAAGTAACAATAAAACCTGATGTTATTTGCCAGTGATGATTTTAAAAGGTCAATCATGCCATTTATTGACTAAAATCCTCTACTAACTCTCCCATTTCTCTTAGGGTAAAAAGCCAATGCTCGCCTAAAATCTAACTTCCCTTACTTTCCCCTTCTTCACCCTGAGCCCTAGCAGTCTTCTTCCATCTCAGCTTTTGCATTGCGCTTCCTGTCCCCTTGTCCCAGAACCTTCTTCTCACACCCTTTCTATGTTCAAGTCTTTGCCCACAGGTTACTTTCTCAATGAAGTTTAGCCTGCATACCCTGTTTATGATTGGAAATGAAAGGAATTAGTATATGCTACCCAAAAATATGCCATTAGATTTTGAACTGAGGACAATTGAGAAACAGCAGATGCAGGAAGGGCTTTCTGTCCTACCATTTTTGTTTTGTTTAAAAGCAGGAAATACATTTTCCTTTGTAAAATGTCCTTCTTCCCCTTTTTCATGAAGAGAAGATTCATTACTAGAGACAGCACCAACTTGAGTCTACGTAACAAACCTTACTAAATAACCCTTATCTCCCCCTTATATTTACCTTCTCATAATTTACTTCCCCTTAGAGCCCACACCTCCCCTTTCCTTTATCAAGTCACTTCTCCACAATTTATCATCCTATGTTGAGATATTATGTAAGTCCCAAGTTTTAACCACCCCATTAAGTTACTCTTCATTGAGCTCTCCCACATGTATGTGCATTGCATACATAAATAACCTTTTTTTTTTCCTCTCTGGCAATCTATCTTTTATCAGTTTAATTTGCAGACCCCAGGTCCTGAACCTAAACAATGGTAAGGAAAAATATTTATTTCCAACAGAACCTTTCTCCCCTAGTGTTTTCCATCCTCCTTACTGTGTTTTATTTCCTATACAGCACTGATAATGCTCTAACATATTTCATGCGTTTAGGATTGACTTCCCTCTTCCAGAAAGTAAGCTCCATGAGGACAGCGATTTTTCTCCCTTTTGTTCTCTGATGTATCCTCAGTGCCTTAAGGAGTGCCCAACATATAGAATGCATTGTTGAATTAGTCAATCAGTTATAACCACCATGACCTTTGCACATGAGCGCTACACATAAGGAGCTGATAGAGATTATTAGGAAGTTAGAGTTTAATTTCTTATTGGGATGGAAGAGTAACAAATCACGAAGAAGTCACACTAGAAATGTACTCTTCTCAACATTTATCATAAAATATTTTTATAAGCATCAAAAAACACTTAACAAGAAAAACAATTTGGAGTAAATTATTCTTATTTTGAAAGCAATTTTAGAGTTTTTGGAATAATGGGAAATGCCTATGTGTATGACAAGGAAATCTACCAGCAAAGACTTTGGTTCAGTCTTCATCATGTATTTTTTTTTTTTAAGCATCAGGTAAGCCTATCCTTAAAGAGAAATTTGCTCTCCAGTTATACACTTATATAAATATTATTGCTGTGTGAATGTTTGTCACTATCTTAACTCTATATTAAGTGACTAGTCCAAAGTCACCTACAAAATTGCTTTTATATACCCAACACATAGCTGTAAAACCCTATATGTGAAATATTTCATTTTCATAATCAGTTTTAATGTTTATTATTTTTTAAAATGGCCTCTAGGAATACAGCAAGTAACTTGAGAAACTTGATCAAAATAAATTCAATTAGAGCCAGAAGTGAACAATATCCTGAGCAGCATGCCTAGATTGTTTCTAAACTATGATGAATTTCCATTATATATTATCTATTTTCTTTTATTCAAAACATGTTGAGTTTTTGGTGTGTAAAAATGGCTCAAGAATCTTGACTGCACAAGCAACCATAAAATAAAAACTGTTTTCTAATCTTGGAAACAAATTGTTAAATCACTATTAAATCCAAATTTAATTTAGTTATATATATTTCATTTAGACTGATAACACTATTGATTGCATGATACATTAGAAAAAACACTTAAAATTGTAAGTGTAAGATATCTTTGATTCTAATACGCATTCCAATTTCAGATTTTAAAATGGGGAAAATGTCTATCTGAATCAATGAGTCATTTTCTAGTATTTAGGGTATTTATAACCAGGGTAGCCAAATACTCTACCAAAAAAACAATAAGAGCAAATTAATTATTTGAATAAGCTACTATTGAGGAAGGTTGTTCTTGTGACACTCAGGATTATCAAATACTATACTAGATTCAAGAAAAATTGTAAAATAGCCTATAGTGGAATAGTTCTGGCTAGCATGAGAAAAATAATTACTCATGATCCACAAGTTAAAAATCTAGAAGAAATTAGCCTGGATCAAAAAGAAATAACATTTTCCTCATAGTCTTTTTGAAGGAAATGCTAAGTTGCAAAAAAGTATTATTGTCTTAGAAAAATACCGGTCCTTCTTAAATTCATGAAGTAATTGATTTTCTCAAATTGTTTTTATTGGAATTCTGAATTTTCACACAATGACTTTGTCTAATAAAAATATTCACCAATATGATCTTTTATATCTAATTCTTCTTCATGCTGTGCTTCAATGGGAAACTAGAAAATGCCATTCTAAAAATTGTTTTGACAAATAGATAAATCACAAAACATAAGCAAGATAATGTTTAAAATGAGGAAGGATTTGGCAGCCAAATAGCCAAGAAAAAAAAAGAACTACTAGTATAAAGATTGAAAGCACTTATAAAATTTTAAGAATGTGTGACTAGATCTTTCAAAATGGGAATTATAAACAATAAGAAATGTCATGCAATTTTATTTTATGCACAACCGTGTAAGTAAATGTACCATTTGATTTAATAATGAAGATACGAAAAAGATAAACTTAACAAAATATAGTCTGCAATAGCTTCTTTCAGAAATGGTGTATACATTTTAAAAGGAGAGAGTCAATAGATGTAAGATTAAAAAACATTATTCATCTCTTTCTCACAGCAGGGTGACTAAGCCTGCTGTCACCAAACATGTTACCTCACTGTTCCCTGATGGAGTTCCTTTAATAGGATGAGATTAATGCAAGTGTTTAACTATTTTAACATATCAACAACAGAAAATAAAAGCAGCTATTGAAACAAATTATCTGGCTTCCCACTCATTAAATATGTGTATGCGATTAGACAGAATGGTACTGATGCCTAAAATTTTTATACAGGTTGAGCTTCCCTAATCTAGAAATCAAAACTCCAAAATTCTCTGAAATCTGAAACCGTTAAAGCACTGACATTATACTTAAAAGGCCATACTCAAAGGAAATGCTTACAGGAACATTTCAGATTTCATACATTCGGATTAGAGCTACTCAACAAATAAGTATATGCAAACACAGCAAACCTCATACTATTGCACTGTGTTTTATTGTGCTTTGCAAATATTGCATTTTTAAAAAATTGACAGGTCGTGGCAACCCTGTGTCTAGCAAGTCTATGGGCGCCATTTCTCCAACAGCACGTGCTCACTTCATACATCTGTGTCACATTTTGGTAATTCCCACAATATTTCGAAATTTTCATTATTATTTTATCTATTATGGTGATCTGTGACCAGAGATCTCTGATGTTACTATTGTAATGGCCTTGGGGCTCCATGAATCATGCCTGTATAAGAAGGCAAACTTAATAAATGTTGTGTTCTGACTGATCCACTGACCTGCCATTCCCCTATCTTTCCCCCGCCTTCTCCTCAGGCTTCCCTTTCCCTAAAACGCAGCAATATTAAAACTAGACCAATGAATAACCCTAACATGGCATCTCAATTTTCAAATAAAAGGAAGAGTCATATGCCCCTCACTTTAAATAGAAGGCTAGAAATGACTAAGCTTAGTGAGAAAGGTGTGTCTAAGAGTAAGATGGGCCAAAAGCTAGACCTCTTGTGTTGAACAGTTAACCAAGTTGTGAATGCAAAGGAAAAGTTCTGGAAGGAAATTAGAAATGTCACTCCAGTGAACACACAAATGATAAGAAAGCAAAACAGCCCTATTGCTGATACGGAGAAAGTTGTAGTCTGGATAGAAGATCAAAATAGTCACAACATTCCCTTAAGCTTAAGCCTAATCCACAGCAAGGCCCTATTTCTCTTCAATTCTACAAAGGCTGAGAGAGGTAACAAAACTACAGAAAAAAGTTTGAAGCTAGAAGAGTTTGCTTCATGAGGTTTAAGGAAACAATCTTCATTACATAAAAGTGCAAGGTGAAGCAGCAAGCGCTGACATAGAAGCTGCAGCAAGTTATCCAGAGGACCTCGCTAAGATCATTGATGAAAGTGGCTACACTAAACAACAGATTTTCAATGCAGACGAAACAACCATCTATTGGAAAAAAATGCCATCTAGGATTTTCATTACAAAAGAGGAGAAATCAATACCTGGCTTCAAAGCCACAAAGAACAGGCTGACTCTCTTAGGTGCTAATGCAGCTATAGTGACTAAGTTGAAGTTGATGCTCCTTTACCATTCCAAAAATACTAGGGCCCTTACAGATTATGCTAAATCTACTCTGTCTGTGCTCTATAAATGCAGCAATAAAACCTGGATGACCGCACATCTGTTTATGTCATGATTTACTGAATATTTCAGTGCTACTGTCAAGAGCTACTGCTTAGAGGAAAAAAAGATTCCTTTCAAAGTATTACTAACTCACTGACAATGCACTTGGTCACCCAAAAGCTGTGATGGAGATGTACACAAAGATATTAATGTTGTTTTCATGCCTGCTAACAAGCATTATTCTTTGATTCATGGGCCACAGAACGAATCTCAACTTTCAAGTCTTATTATTTAAGAAATACATTTTGTAAGACTAAAGCTGACAGTGGATTCCTCTGAAGGATCTGGGCAAAGCAAACTGAAAACCTTCTGGAAAGGATTAACCATTCTAGTGTCATTAAGAACACCTGTGATTCATGGGAGAGGTGAAAATATCAACATTCACAGTTTAGAAGAAGTGAATTCCAGTCCTCATGGATGACCTTGAGAGGTTCAAGACTTCAGTGGAGGAAGTGCAGAAGTGGCAGAAATAGCAAGAGAACTAGAATTATAAGTGGAGACTAAACATATGACTGAATTACTACAATCTCATGAAAAAACTTTAAAAGATGGGGAATTGTTTCTTATAGATGAACAAAGAAAGTGGTTTCCTAGGATGGTATTTACTCTTATAGTGCAGATGCTGTGAACATTGGTGAAATGAAAACAGGATTTAGAATATTACATAAATTCAGTTGATGAAGAAGTGGCAGAGTTTAGGATGAATGGCTATAATTTTGAAAGAAGTTTTTTTCTGTGGATAAAATGTTATCAAGGAACATCAAATACCACAAAGAAATCTTTGGTGAAAGGAAGAATCCAGCAACGTGGCAAACCTTATTGTCTTATTTAAAATTGCTGTAGCCACCCCAACCTTCAGCACACACCACACTGATCAGTCAGCAGCCATCAACATCCAGGCAACACTCTTCACCAGTAAAAGAATTACAACTCACTAGTTTCAGATGACTTTTAGCATTTCTAAACAGTATTTTTAAATTTAATTTAAAATAAAACTCCCTTCACTTTTTCCATCCTGTTCCACTTTTTCCTTGGGCTCCCTTTTCCCAAAGTTCCCAATTTTCTCACCCAGTCTTTATTCACAGACGATGACTTAATTTTTGTGGGATAAGGACCTAACAAATTATTTCTTTTAGTAACATTTACATTTCCTAAGGTTACCACCTTTAGGTAACCTTGAGGTAAGAACCACCTAGAGAAGGATTAACAATGTATCACCAAAAGCTTCTGGAGATGGTTTCTAGATGCCCCTTGGTGCAAAGAATTAAGCCTGTACTTCTACACTAAGTTGAAGTATATTTCACACTTCACACGTCAGTTATATTTCCCCTCCAGCTTTCATTCTACCTATTAAGAATTTTACATGGAAACATAGGATTTTCCAGGATAAAGAAAATCCTTATACAAAGAGTTTCATGAAACTCACTTTGTTCTATACAAAAGGAGTTTTGGATATAGAGCAACATCCAACTCTAGTGAGTAGTTCTACGGAGTTTTTCAAGCAATTATGATAGAATGTTTTCATTCTCTCTAGTCAGTGTGAGCTGCTAAGATTAAATTCACAGCTTTTCATCAAAGCTGATGTAACTTTCTTACTATCATATCCTTTAAAATAAGGACTGTAGCCTGAGGGCACCTAAGAATATGTGGCCAAAGGCAAAAACAAAGAGGGTTTTTGCAGTTTAGAATATTTTAAACTCAGAATATTGACTATATATTTTTAGTCAGACATTTTCTTTTAAAAGTAGCAGTAATATGCCCATTTTGTAGCCACAGTTTTAAAATTTTCAGTCTTCACCCCACCAAAACCAAACAACACAAAACAGAACAACAAGTGAGGAGGAGGAGGGGGAGAGAGCAGCAGATGGTAGGGAGTAGAGGGAAGATGATGCCCTTCTGTCATACAACATAATCCATTTAGAATATCGAAACTGGCCAAGATCAAAACTGGCCAAAACAACAAACTCCACTGTTGAAATTGACACTAGGGTATAAGATAATAACCAAGGTTTCTCAGTTGAAATAACTTTGTCACAAATTTAATCTCCATGTCTGTAATATCATGGTTCCCAGCCCTTCATGCTCATTAGTATCCCCTGGGAAGATTTAAAGCTGTACTGATTCCCTAAAGCCACTCTGATTCTGATGTAGTTGGTCTAG
Organism: Theropithecus gelada; assembly: GCF_003255815.1. Classification (NCBI taxonomy): domain Eukaryota; kingdom Metazoa; phylum Chordata; class Mammalia; order Primates; family Cercopithecidae; genus Theropithecus; species Theropithecus gelada. The sequence goes on along the minus strand of NC_037680.1, from coordinate 56,534,574 downwards.
GGTGCAGCCTAGGCATCAGGAGATTTAAAAGCTCCCGGGGGGATTGTATGTGCAAGCACTCAGTGTTTATCAAAAGACAGAAGACACAGCTATTCTAGACACCTGTTTGAACGGATTGATAGTGCCCCAGCTTCATTAGATGTCTACCTAGTGTTGAATCTTTGTAACATCCCCCACATTTGTTCCGTGAAAGAGGGACAATAGGAGATCACAGTCTTACATAGTAGCTCTCTAACCCATTAATCAACGAGTTGTTTCTCTCTTTCTCTCTGTGGGTTCTGACTCATGATGCAGTAGAGAAAAAAGACAAACAGCCTAGCCAATAAACGACCGCTGCTACGCGATCGCCTTTCTTTGACTACAGTAAAGGGCCAGAAACTGCCTTTTGGGAGTGCAGAGACAGTGTAGGAACGATGCTGCCATCTGGCTGCCTTCCTGGGCATCTTTCTTTAAAAAAAAAAAAAAAAAAAAAATGAGTTACTAATCATACTCTCCTAACTTCATTTACACATTAGACACAGGCTTCACTATTCCTCTGCAGTGGGGACTCTGCAGTGACAGGCAGAACTCAAAGGGAGAGCAGAGCAGCCCAAGGGGAGCAGAGTAACCCGAAGAGAAAGCAGAGTAGGCCAAGTAGAACAAATGCTCGCCTTAAAAGAAACTTTCCTGAGACAGGGTCTCATTCTGTTGCCCAGAGTAGAATGCAATGGCACCATCTCAGCTCACTGCAGCCTCAACCTCTCGGGCTCATGGGATTCTCCCACCTCAGCCTTCTGAGTAGCTTGGGACTACAGGCGTGCACCATCACACCCAGCTAATTTTGTTTTTGTACAGACAGGGTTTCAAGCATGTTGCCCAGGCTGGTCTTGAACTCCTGGGCTCAAGTGATCCACCTGACTCAACCTCCCGAAGTGCTGGGATTAAAAGGGTGAGCCACTATGGCCTGGCAACACCTTTAAAAATTTCTTCACCCACCTGTCCACCACCTTCAAAGTTGTTCTTTCAGGGCTTTCAGGAGTGAGGTTAATACAAATGGGATAAGGCAGTTTTGTTACCAGGAAGGCTTTAACACACTGGTTCTCAACTTTCCTACACATTAGAATCACCTCGGGGAGGTTTATGAAAATGTAGATTGCTGGGCTCAACTCCCAGAACATCCAATTCGGTAGGTCTGGGTTACAGTCTGAGAATTTGCAATTATAACAACCTCCCAGATGACACTGCGCTGGTCTGGGAATCACACTTTGAAAACCACTGAACAAATTGTCAAAAAATAATTGCTGACAATCAGTAATATAATAAAACCATTAGCCCCCCAGCCAAGGAGGCAAGACTGGGTAAAGAAGCCATAGACGGTGGCAGTGACCAGGGTCAAAAGATGTTGCCGCTCTGGGGTTGTTCCTAGATATCTGTGGAGTAGCATACCAAAAAGGCCAGGTAAAGAAGTGGTATGGATGAGGACTGGACGAAAAATGCCTCTTCATTGTTTTGCCTGGGCTCCTCAGAGACTTCTGGGAAACATTGTGTTGTCTTTTACCTAAATATTAAATCATCCCTGTGCATCTAATTTAGTGGGGGGCAGACCTGTTTCACAAGCCAAAATAACAGGCTGCAATAACTGAGGATTTTATAGAGATATAACCTGACCACAGATAAATTAGTTTGCATTCTCATAGCACCATCTAGTGGAAATTTCAGGATTTTTGTTTTACATCAAACAGCCTAAAATGGAGGTAGTTTATGTTATGACAGGGAGAGAGGGCTGCACCATTGCTAATTGAGGTGCAATGCAGACAAGTAAACAAAAACAGGAAAAATGTGGCTATGTGAAAGATATTTTTTAACCATATACAACATGTTCTATGAAAACAGCAAAGCCATTAGCTAAGGAACTTGTATGCACAAAGAAATATGTACAAATAGCTTTTCCAGAACCGTCTGGTAAAAATATGTAGTAAAAGTAGGAAGGTTATGCTATATAGAAATATATGTTTACGTGCTGTGTTTATATGCCACAGCCTCAAACCTCCTAACTTATTAACAATTATATGAAAAATATAGGAACAAAGCTCCTGTTCTGTATGAATAGAACGGGATTCAAATAACCACACACATTACAAAAGAGTTGAATAAATTGAATTCTCTATTTTCTACTGTATAGTCCAGGAAGAGACAGAGTAAGGACGAAAACAGAGTTGGCAAATCGCTGCTGGTGGTTCTTAGAAGGGATCAGAGAGGAAAAAAAATGCAAGATGTTAAAAATCTGTTTTACTGACCCACAAAATGTTTGCAAAACTGTTCTAGGTGAGCTGATAGTTTAAGGGTAACTATTTCATTAAATAGTTTGAACTCAATGGATATTAATCAGAAGCAATTTTCTTTCTCTAATCATATGATTGGTCAACTTCTGCTTTCTTGCCCCTGAATGATATCTCAGGCAGATTCCATTGATAATTGATCATTTTCATAGTCCATATAAATCATGTAATTTTACCTAGCTCAGCTTGTAAAACAGATTACCCAAAGGGTTCTGGCCTGCCCCTCCTCCCGACTCCAAAACCATGAAGCCAACCTGGTTGCACAAAACCTCCTCTTTCTCCACATTAAGATCTAGCTTCTTTAATGACTTGAGGTGGGATCAGAGGAGAAGAAACAAAATAGTCTCTTCAACCCAATTCTTTTCTGTTGCAGAATTTTCTGCTGGGTATTGCTGCTCATCTAGAAAACACCAGCTACCAATGGATGTCCTCTGTGTCGAAATACTCCTTACCTCGGAGGATACTGTGTAAGTTCAGAAGGCCCTGAAGAGTCTCCCCGACATGGTAAATCCAACTCTAGCCAGTCTTTCCTGCCCCTTTACAGCTTCCCCCATTAGCCTCTTTCCACTGCAGTGCCTACAGCCTGTAAAATAGGACTCAGGTGGAAGTACTGCTAACGTGACTCAGGTTCGGCTACATCTTCCCCACATCCACTCAGCCTTTGGGAGATTTGTACATTCTTATCACTCAAGTGCAGAATCTTCTGTTCCATGGCAACCACCTTCTTTCTCTCCACAGGCTTCTCCCTGACTCAGACAGTGACTGATTAAGGAGATAGCCTGTTGGGAAATAAGATACTGACTCCCTTCTTTTAGTGCCACCCACAATCTCATAAGGGAGGAGTACGAGGCTTCTCACCCCATAAACACTTCATGTGGAGGACTCTGGGCTCCTTTCTCCTCCCAATTGTCCCTCTATAGCTTCCCTTCTGCTAGCCCAAATCTGCCCAGTTGTATTAATCGTGATCCAAGAGAGAAAAAAGAAACATTGGATTGCCACCTTCACCTGGAGGGACCCACAGGTCCAGGGTCCAAGGCTACTTGGTGGAAGCTAGGCCACAGGTAGGCCTGAGTGGTGGGGATGGGAACTGGGGCTGCAGAGAGGATGGAGTTACCATGATCTGAGGCATAGTGAGAGGGGTAGAAATACCCTTTCCCTCGTGTGCGCTCTGCTGTCCCGATAATGTCTCTACTCAGCCCAGAGCAACAGGAAGCCAACTGGCTTGGACAACCTGAAATACTGAAATACACCTAAAATACACCCTGCCACGTATCACAGGGGGGCCGAACTCTTCAGGTGTACCTAAAATACACCTGAAGAGTTCGGCCCCCCTGTGATACGTGGCAGGGCAGAAGTTTGAGGAAGGGATTGAGACTCAACAGGCCTAGGATGGCAGTCCAGTCTGAGAGTGGAAAAACTGGCTTGGCTGATTCATACTCAAAACTCTTCTCTTTTGTACCCAGATCACCAATTTCCTTGAATCTATCTAAGCTTTGGAGTGAAATGAAAGGTCCCTAAAATCCCATACCCCTTGTTTGCTTTCATCTTTGTGTTCTTGTCACCATTTTCAGGTCAAGAGAAAAAGCTTCTCTCAAGATCTTATCAGATGAGGTTAAATGCAGGGTCTCCCAATATGTTGTTCAATTGTGGTATAAAAATAAGTAATTGCATTGATACTACACTGCTTGGCCCCAGATTGTATGTGAAATATTTTTATAAATATTTTACCCAGTCCATTATTTCCTACCCCAAGTGAGATTTCAAGATATCCAGGATTTTAAAATTACATTTAAGTATATGTAATGCTATGGAGAACCTCTGAATATATTATATTTCAGTACCTTCAACGAAGATTTTATTAAATTGTGTTTCTACTTATATCAAAAATCCCTGTACTAATAAATCTTCATTGGATTTTATATGTGCTCAGCACTATGCTTTGAGAGAGAGAGATAAGTATCTTAGGCTGAGAGTTCCCCAGAGGCAGACTCTGAGATGAAGATTCGTGAGCAAGTGGTTTATTAAGAAGGTACTCTCAGGAGAAATAAGGGAGTAGGGAAAGCAAAATAGGAAGGCAAACCAAGCAATAGTGTGTTTCTGACCAAGTCCCATAGAGGATAGCCTCAGCCTGGTCCTGAAGGGAACTCCAGGTGTCCTGTAGGAAATTTATCCCAACTGGAAGCAAAGGAATTTGGCTCTTATGCTCCAAAACACATTATTAGATAAGCAGCCTGAGGTTGGGCCAGCGAAGAATGTTCACAGGTGCTGGCCATTGGAAGAAAAACCATGCCAAGGCTGCAGGAGGGGCAAGCAGATGGGCAAAGAGATTGTGATATTGTTATTTAAGAAGGAAAATAAATATTTGGTCTTCATCCCCAGTTCCTGGGATAGAGTTTTTCTAAAACTCTTGAAATTTCCTAGTAGATGTGAGAGAAGAGTCCTTTATTATTCATAAGCCTCTATCACACCCGAGTTTATGCTAACAAGGCAACTCTTGATAGGTCCCTAGATAGCTTCTGCATGGAAGCAGACAGTGAGGAAACTCATGTGATATTGGCCCCACCCCCTGACCTCTGGGAAGGGATTAGGGGCTGGAGACTCAGTGATGCCTATGTAATACAACAATGCAACCTCCATAAAAACACTGAACATGAGATTCGGAGAGCTATGTTAGTGAGTACATCAAGATGCTGGAGGATGGCATGCCCAGAGAGGACATGGAAGCGCTGCACCCTCTTCCTTCCCATACTTTGCCCAGTACATCTTTTCCATTTGGCTGTTCATCTATATCCTTTATAATATACTTTAACACAGCAGTAAGAGTAAGAAAGGAGCTTCCCTGAGTTCTGTGGGCCATTTCAGCAAATACATTGAACTTGAAAAGGGGTCGTGAGAACACCTGACTTATAGCTGGTCAGTCAGACGTATGGTAGGCCCTGGACTTGCAACTGGCATCTGAAGTGGGGGGTTGTGGGAGTCAGCTCTTCAACTGTGGGGTCTGCACTAATTCTGGGTAGTTAATGTCAGAATCAAGTTAAACTGTAGGACAACCAGTTGGTGTGCAGAGTTGGAAACTTGGTTGGTGTGGGGGGGAAAGAGTCCCACACATTGGGTGTCAGAAGTTGTTAGTAAAAATTAGATCAGTGTTAGTAGAGTAATAAGGGAATCTGGGTGGAGCACCAATAGTCTCTACTTCAATCAGCATAAAACTTGTCTTTCCATTGGTACCATTGCCATCTAGAAGACTACTGAACAAAACTGGACACCAATATTAGAACAAGTATATAAGAAAGGGCAAAGTTATGGCACAGCTGAAGCACACTATCACAGAAAAAAAAGCAGTGGTGACCAAACTTTGCAGCCCATTGAAATCATCTGAGAATCTTTAAAATATACTGATGCCTAGATTTCACTGCTTAGCACTCTGACCTATTTGGTATGGAGTGCAACGTGGGCAAATTTTGTAAAGCCAATCCCCACCCTCCAGGTGACTCTAATCTGCAGGGAAATTTGGGTAGAACAAATTTAAAGCAACAGAAATAAATGTGAATTGCATCCCTGGTAAGAGACATCAGGTAGGGGATGAGGCTTGAACTGGGTTTTGAAAGATGTTAAGAATTAGAGTAATAAGAAATAAAAGGGGCCAACATTACTGTCAAAAGATACCACATAAATTCTAAGACAAAAATTAGCATGACCAAAAAAGAAAATCAACTAGAACATTTCTTGCTGAGACTACTGGAAAGTAAGGTTTTAAAGATAAAGTGCATCCCTATTACGGTGGATTCACAAGTGAAGCAATTTCTTTTTTTTTTTTTTTTGAACTTGACCCAGGGGCAACCATTATGGATTTTTTTTTTTTTTTTTTTTTTAGTGGAGAACTAAAATGATAAAAGTAATGTTTAAAGGAAAGTATTCCATTAACAATATAGAAGATAGATTCAAATTGCAAGAGACTTGAGTCAAGGAGGTCTGAGAAGAGGCCATTTCAGTAACGCTTTTGATATGGGACTAGAGCAGTAGCTGTCAGAATTGAAAGGAGACGAACAGGAAAAGGTATTTTAAAGGAGAGAGAGGCCTTGAATCTTGGATACAGAATCCACAAAGAGAAAGAAATTAAAGTCAAAACTTAGTAGGTGATGTAAAGTATTAACTGATGTGTTTCTTTTCATGCACATGAAACCCCGGACCTACCTTCGGTTGGGCTGGGAGACATGACGCAGGCATTAATCCATTTGGGATGTCAAAAAGGGACAGTAGTAAAGAGATCCCAAGTCCTTTGCTTTAAATAACAGTAAAGTTATATTGTGCATATAACAGAATATTTTCCAAAAAAAAAAAATTAAGAAAGCTTTTTGCTTTCTTCATTCTAGCTTGCTTGCTTGCTTTTCTGCCACCGCCCTCCCTCACGCCCCCCACCATTCGAATCTCCCTGGGAAAGAAGAAGAAAGTTGGGCAGGAACAAGATAGGTTAGACACTTAAAGTAAGTACTTTGAACACTATCCACTCCTATTTCTCTGTCTCCTCCACATCCCTAAGCCTTGTGGATCAAAAAGAGCCAGAAGAATGTACCACTCTCCCTTATCCCTACAGATGCAAGGAGAGTGTCATGAATGGAGTCCTTTCTGCCCACCACATGGCACTGAGGTTTGTGCTATCTCAGACACACAGATCTTAATGATGGTGCTATATGGTGACAGCCCCGGAGAGAGGCCCTTGAGCAACAGAAGTTATTTGAGATATTTTAGAGAGTTGGTAGCCCAAAGATCTGTCAGAGTTGGTGATGAATTATTGCAGCAAAAAGTGATATTGGACCCTCAGTTTTCCACACTGTGATGGAAGCAAAAATATCCTAGCAAAAGTAAGAATTTGTGCTGACAATCAAGGATGATGGCAGGATAACAATATCTCAGCTGATGACAGCATGAGACAGATCCAGACCAAGATGACAACCCCTCCTCACCAACACTGTTCCTCCGCAGTAGAAAGGGGACTAAATAAACATATTAGTGACAAATATATGGATATGTAGATATAGCTACATTTTATAGTTATTACATGTAATTTATATTTAATAAATGTTAAACATAAGTGACAGATCACTAAATTTGATTGAGTATAATTATGAAATCATTAGAGTTTTTCTAGATATGATTGGGTTATTTTGCTACTATTAGAAGAAACGATGCATGAGGTAAAAATATAATTATATTTCATTATAGAAAAATAAAGAATGTTACGTTTTTTGCATCTGAATTTGTAGTCTTTGAAAATAGTGTAGCCTTCACAAGGTTTTAAGGTAATATGACGAGAGAATGATGGTGCCAGATGATTAGTCTGACTCGGCACAGATCGTTTGAAGTAACAAGACAGGTGGTAAAAAATACACTTTAGGCGGGGAGGGATGGCATTGGGAGTTTTACCTGATTTAAATGAGTTAATGGGTGCTGACGAGTTGATGGGTGCAGCACACCAACATGGCACAAGTATACATATGTAACAAACCTGCATGTTGTGCACATGTACCCTAGAACTTAAATAAAATAAAAAAATACACTTTAGGTTGATGGAATCAAAACTAGAGTCAGACTAGGACATAAAGGCCAAAGCTATAGATTGATTCAGTAGTCATTAGCATGAAGCTGATCATTTAAGGCAAGATGAATGTACAAAGAAAAGCAAATAGGAAGGATGCCTAAAGGACACAAAAGTGAGCTTGATATTTTAATTTTTAATGCAATTATTCAGGCATATATAAGAGGGCATGACATAAAATGTATATGGTTTTTCCTGCATCTTTTCCATTATTTGATTAAACTAAGTCATAACAATTTTATAGGCATGTATTTTCTAATCTCTTTAATAGATTTAACCTACTCATGTAGGTTTGTGGAATATAAGACATTGCTGAAATACATGAGAAAGGCTAAAAGCTAGACTTAAGAAAATCTCCCAGAATAAAGAGCAAAAAAGCAAAAACAAAAACTCAAAAGGTAAAATATAAGAGTTAAGAGATATTTTAAAAGTCCCAAGAGGCCCAATATCCAAATAATGGAAAAGTGAAATAAAAATTATCAAAGAAATATTAAAATTTCCAGAGCTGATTCTGCACTGAATATTTACATATTTATTGTACAGTAATCTGTTTATTTTTATTTCACAGAACCAACCCATCAAGTCACAGAAGGCATAACTTTAATTCTGAAAGAGAACATAAATCCTATGAGCCCTGGCAATGTCCACATTGAAATTTATGACAATAGTTTGGGAGGTGGAAGCAGAGAAAGAGGAACCCTGCTACTAAACAGTATAGAGGGAAGAGGAACTGTTTTAAGGTAAAAGGCTAAAGTTTTGAGAATATTATTTAAAGTCCTGATAGTAACCTAGAAATAAGATTGTATCTGACTAAATATGGGACAAGTCGGGAAGAGGGTAGGGTAGGGTAGGGTAATATTGTGTGACTGAGCACAATCCCCACGGTTGGCAGCACCTGAGATGAACTCCAGTGATCCCTGACCCAAGCTATTGTAACACTCTGTAATCCCATCCATTTGACCAATAGACCAGACTTACTACTGACTTCTAAACAAATAGAATACAACAAAAGTGTTGAGATGTCACTTCCTAGATTCGTTTACAAAGAAACTTTGGCTTCATCTGAGACACCCACTCTATTGCTCTCTGGATTGCTAGAAGGGAAGACAGCTGCCATTTGGTGAGCTGCCCACATGACAGAGAACAGGCCAAATATCCCTCGAAGAATTGAACACTACCAACCAGGGGAGTGAGCTTGGAAGCAGATACTCCTATTGAGAGTTCAGATGAGAAGGCAGTTCCAGCCAATACCTTGATTACAACCTTATGAGAAATCTTAAGGCGGAGACCTAGCCAAACCATGCCTTGAATCCCAACTCACAGACTGAGATAATATACTAAAAAATGCATCATCAATTTAGAATAAAAACCAATCAAGCTGTTGAAGAACGTGCACAAAAGTTGAAAAAATATTACTCCAAAGATGATAGACTAAGAATGGCAATCTATTTTAAGAAAAGAGGTATCTGCAAGGACAAATGAGAACAAATGGAGCCAAAGCAATAAGTGAAGAGAGGGAAATTTTTGTAAGCTATAAAAATGATCTGAGCCTGCAGTCAAAAGGGGTCAAGATGTTGCATGCAACATTGATGAATGGAGACGCGTGCTTAGAAATCATCTGAAAAAAAGGAATTTTAGGAACAAAGGGAGTACACCTGTAAATGTTCAGGAAGAATACATATAATTGATATTTTTTAAAATAAAATTCATTCAATACATTGGCCACAAAAAAGTGAAACAACTTCTATATGAAGTAAAAAAAGTGGTTGCATTCTAAAGTTGTGCACAAAAGCCACTGAAAGACATGCTTAGACATAAAAGGGCTATGAAAGTAAACAACTATTAACTCTTCTCTTAAAAAAATGTATAAACTGTATTTAATTGAATGAGGAATAAAATATTTAGTAAGAAAATGGAATACATAGGTCTGCGTGGGAAACACTGATATCAGTTAAGTATGTGGGATGAAATAAAAATATAACTTTAGTCTGACTCAAAGTAAATGTGCGTAAATACTTAAACATTCATGGCAAGAAGTTCAAACTGATTTCATTTTTATTGAACTTGATGAAGATATTACATTCTGGGGTGTTTTTGAAAAAGTGAAAGAGAACCAGTAAAAAATTTTATCAGTTAACTTTTACTATGTAACAAACCACCCCACAGCTTACTGATCCAAAACCACCACTATTTAGCTTATGATTCTGTGGGTAAGCAATTTGGACTGTATTCAGCGGGCCAGTTCTTTTGTTCACATCTGGCCTCACCAATGCATCTGAGTTCAACTGCCAGGTGAGCTGGGGAACTAAATAGTTTAGGATGGCTTCTGCTAGGACAGTTCCTCTTTGCTCCATGTGGTCTCCATATTCCAGTATGATAGTCTACCCTTTTTCATATGCCAATGGAGGAATTTTCCAAGACAGCAATTGGAAAACATGCAAGGCCTCTTAAAGTTTGAAGCCTGAAACATGATTTCACTTCCATTGCATTTTGTTGGTCAAAGCAAATCACAAAGCCAGTCCAGACTTCAGGGTGGAAAAAATCAACTCTAACTCCTAGTGGGAAATTCTGCAAAATTATGTTGCCAAGGGCCATGGAGACCAGAGGTGAATAATTGCAGCCAATATTACAAACAATCTGCCACAGCCTAACATCTGGCCTTAATTATTCACATCCCTCTCACAGGCAAAATAGACTCACCTCCTGAGTCATCCCGAAGTCTAATCTAATCACAGCATTAGGCTCAACGTTCAGAATCTTGCGATCTTTTTCCAGTCTGCTTGTAGCTCCTCTTGACATGGAGGCCTCTGACCTAAAAAGACAAGTTGTCTGTAACCCATAATCCCAACCTACAATAGTAAGGTAGGGCAGAATAACAAGAGACACTCCCATGCAAAAAAGTGGGAGGATCAAAGGCATATAACAGTCACGGTCCATAGACATTATGAAATTGAGCCAAGCAAATATTTCTACTCAGAGGCAGTAATGTTCCTTGATTAAGGCCCAGCTTGAATCCCTGGAAGTGGCTTCTCAAATTGTTCTCCATGACCTGTGGCTCCACTCGCAACTGCCCTTTATATTTCTGCCAAGTCATCTTGAGTATGAGCCTGCTCAATGAAATGTGGCTCAACTGTCCCTTTGCCACCATGGCTGACAACCAGCCAACCCCAGAAGCAGAGCTACCCTACTGTGTACATGAAGGATTCCAACTGAGCCATTGAAGCTCACCCTAAATTGCAAGCCACTGAATCTGAGTTAAATAACTGTCTTTGTTTTAGCTCCTCTACTTTAGTTTATTATACAGATATAGCTAACTAACAACCCATGGAGTTTTTTTTTTTTTTTTTAAAGTATAATCTACTGCAGTAGATTTAAGAAAAAATTTATAGTCCTTATAAAGAGATAAAACACAGCTAACAGAAAAACAGAGAGGATCAACTGTATCACTTATTTCAGAAAATAGGCTAAATCCTGTTCCTCAGGTAAAAGGAAAATGCTGTCATTCAGTTCAAGATAAATTTCAGCTATATGTGGTTAATATTTCTAAAATATGATAGAGAAACGTCAATAAAAGTGTGGGCAGATAAGTATTAGCAAATAGAAGCAAAAAAAATGAAAGGCAGTGATTACACGATTATAAAATTAAAGACTCAAAGCTTCAAAGGTATTAATGATCTATTTTTAAACAGATAAGGGGTTAAGTCAATAATACATAACAGTTATAAACCATTACTGAGTATCAAAAATATGTAAACATAAGTTCAAGAGAAAAATGACAAAGTAGATCTTTACAAATTATTAAATTTGAATTATATTTAGATTTATTTAGGATTCAATATTCTCTATAGAGTGAATATGCATTATTCTCAAGCATCCCTAGAACACATCTAAAAATCTATCACATAGTAGATAAGAAAAATTCAAGAAAACCTCAAATCAAAAATTTGAAGGACTCATTTTCTGATAGAACAAGGGCCCTTATCCACATATGGGCTTCAGAAGATCCATAGACTTCCTGACACGGTATTTTGTGTTTATGATCATTTTCTGTGTTGCATGTACAGTTTTTCATCAATATTCCAACTAATCCCAATCCTTCATACATATGAAATTGGGAGCTAATAAATGCAATTATAAATGAAAAGGTAAAACTCCAGTCACAAAATTTCTAAGAAAAAAATATTTTAAATGTTAGTGTTAAATTTAATATGATACAAACATGGTGTAAACTACTGTCTGCATTTAATGAACAGATGTAATTGGAATTGCTCTGGGTTAGAGTGGACATAATTGTCATGTTTATTAAGCAATGATCCATAAATAAAAGCGCTTGTTACATTATTGAGTCCTGCATGCATACTGCAATATATATGGCTTATTTGTTTTATGTGTACAATTTTTATCAATTAGAAATTTTTTCTTGCAAGTGAAAGAAAATCTATTGCCTGTTCTATTTGCAGACAGACTCCGTACTTAGAGAAGCAAGAGAACTTGAGCAACTCCAGAAACATATATAATCTCAGCTTCCCAAAATTTCCCTTCAGAACCTCCCTCTGTCCCAGAAGTCTCCAAAAAGTCTGACATTTCCTTGGCTCTGATGGCATCAACTGAGTGTCCCTGAACTAATCATTGAGGACAGGGAAAAGTGGGGATCTGATTGGTTATGCCTAATTCACATATCCCAACAGCCCTCCACCCAAGCACATTTGCTGAGAGCAATTGATGAGCACATTCCAAGTTCAAAATGGGAATATTACCTAAACCAGCTGAATAGAAAATAAATGGTATTAGTAACATGATACATACAGTCTATTGAATATGAGAATTTCATATTTGCATGTTTATTGTTCATTCTTGCCATTCTGTAGTTTAAGGAAATGGCTATTAAAATTCATAAGCTGGCTATAATAATTAAACACTGTTTACATGTCCTTTTTCTCACACCTGTTTTCAAAATTAACAGAAATACCACACTTCCTAGAATCTGGTAGTTTTAGGTGATTAGGATTCATGGAATAAAGCTACCCTACATCTGCATTATCTCATAGTTCATACATTAAAACTAAATTCAAATAAATTCCCAAAATTTAGCTATTTAATCTTGAAATCTTTTGATGTTTATCATTAATGATTCACACATTTCAGCAAAATCAAATAAGATTAATTCATTGTTCATGCTTCCTGGAATACTGAGATCTAAAAACAACCAAATTCTTTACTTGCAAAGGTATTTCATTTATAACTGAAGTTACAATGCATGGAAATTCAGTAAAGATAATTGATGGGAGATAAAGGGTTCTGGAAAAAAACTTCAATAAAGTGAAAATGTCATATGAAAGAAAAGGCATAATATGAAAGTAAAAAAAACCTGGCCGGGCGCAGTGGCTCACGCCTGTAATCCTAGCACCTTGGGAGGCCGAGGTGGGCGGGATCACGAGATCAGGAGATTGAGACCATCCTGGCTAACACTGTGAAACCCCATCTCTACTAAAAATATAAAAAATTAGCCGGGCGTAGTGGCGGGCGCCTGTAGTCCCAGCTACTCGGGAGGCTGAGGCAGGAGAACGGCGTGAACCCAGGAGGCGGAGCTTACAGGGAGCCAAGACCGTGCCACTGCACTCCAGCCTGGGCGACAGAGCCAGACTCCGTCTCAAAAAATAAAATAAAATAAAAATAAAATAAAATAAAATAAAATAAAATAAAAAAAACCTAGCACACAGAGAAAAGACAGAGACCAAGAATTGTTTTAAGAATGTCTAAGGGCTTAACCTCCCCGACCTCAGCATAGAACAAAATGTATTTAATATTTCTTGGGCCTCAGAATGTATGGTACATCGAAGTAATAAAAGATAAATAATTTAGGCTGTTTCAGACTGAGAGTGGCAAAATCTCAATTTGTCATAAACAGGATTTTAAAAGCTTGATACTGCATAAATAATTTATACTTTCTGAAGAAAAGTTCTAAATTTGAAACCATGCATTAAATAGAAGTCTATATTAACCACAGGGCCCTCATCTCCTTCAGGAGATGACCGAGATACTTTACAAAAAGGTTGTCATAAATAAAAGCAAAATATTTCACTGCTTATTTCCTATTTTTGGAAATGTAAACCAAACCCAGGACATTTATGTCATAGGATTTTTAAGTAAATAAGAACAAAAATGTTGCTTATATGCTCTATTAAGTAAATTACATGCTAAATTACCCTGCCTTTTTTTTTTTTTAATGGGAGAATAGTATTAATTCCATCTTTACCAAAGTTCCATATCACATCACAAAATACACTTATGATGCAATAAGTCTTTAAAATGAAGCAAAAATTATAAACCCCCAGCAAGAAATCTGAATAGTCTTTTTAGACTTTTATAAGATTTTTTACATTTCTTGCCCACAACTTGACATAATTTTTAAAATGACTTGTCTTTATGAAACATATCTAAAGCATTCAAAAGTATGTTTATATAGAAATAATCTCTTTCCATATTCATGTTTCATTGGTTTCTATAACAATTTACTTAGATTACATGATGAAAATAACAAGTACTCCTACTGACTGATGGGTTTGGAAACAAGCAGGACTAGTTGACAGTCAGCATGTTACACATCCAAGTACCTGGATTTTGGAGGCTAAAATGAAGTACCAAAATTTAACCAAGTAAACAATAGTCAACAATAATACACATTTATACCATATTCTCATGTTCTTAACACTGTTAAGTGCTATATATGGACTATCTCAATCACCCAGAAACAATGAGGTGAGCATCATTATTATCCTTTTTCACCTGTGAAGAAAATGAAGCTTAGAGCAGTTTAATAACTTGCCCAGGATCACATGGCTAATGAGTGGTGAGTCAGGGTTTGATCTTAATCTGATATCAGATCCAAAGTTTTAAAAGTCTGTGCTATGCTACCAGGAGTCTTCACTGTTGAACATCAAAAGCGGAAGACTCGCAAGGTAAGATCAGAGACCTCCCAGACCAAGGTTGAAGGTTGCGATTCTTACTGATAACATCCCCTCCATTCCTAGTCTACATGCTCCTTTGTCATAAGGATATGAGTGACTTCTCTGATGTGTTGAGAAGATAAAGGATCTGTGAACCTTGGGAGGTAATTGAAATTTGGGATGCTGTAAAATTTTTGTGAAAGCTTTTTTCTGAGAGAGGTCTTAGGAAAATATTCGATTATCCTGCCTTGAAAGATGCTTATAACTAAAAATGTCTTAATATTCTGCTAGCTGATCCTGCACTCGAGAGCTCACGGTCATGGAGCTAGGGGTAGGAAAGGGGTTCTGATTAGCTAACATTATTAAGTTTATTCTAATTATTGTAGTTTTATTACTACCATTATTGTTCCCGTTGTCACCCTTGGTCTTTCTTAATGCCATCTCTTCCCTACCCTCAATCGCCGATATTTCTTATCACTTAAATAAATCTATCAAAATATACTCAGCCCCATCCCAGGCAGGTTTTCCTAACCATACTAGCACCTGGAGAGAGGTGACTTGCATTGGCAGTCATGGCATTTCATGAGTATCAGTCAAAATGTATTGCAAGGCAAATAGCATTAATCTGGCGAGTTTCTTAAATGGAGGTCAGGTAAGAATACTGTATCATAAGGCAGTATGTTAAGGAAAACAACTACTATCTGTATAGTGTTTGCTATGGACATCGGCAGTATGCCAAATGTTTTACTGACCATCTGGCTGACCCAAGTATATCAGCAGGCAGTGAGACATGTGTTCCATGTGATGATATCCCTAGCACACAAGCAGATTAATATTTTTTGAAGAGCAATCCAGGTCGACTTTCTAGAGTTCCTCTGCATTTAAAACTCTTTATAATTTGGCCCCAAATGACCTGGACAATCTTCCACTACTTTCCCATGTGAACCTCCTCCTCCAGACACCATCTCCATAGCATAGCTGTGTGGTACAGCAAAGAGGCCTTTGATTTCACACCTGGATGTATCTCCACTCTGTACTTCCTGTCCATGAAGTTGCTCACCCTTTTTAAGAGTTTCCTTATCTGTTAAAAAGAAAAGGGAGGTGATAAAACAATAATGAGGATAGTACATGCCCTACCTCATAAGTGAAATGTATTGCCTATAAATTCCCAGCCCAATACCTGGCACATAGCAAGTGATCAATAAATATTTCTATTATTGCTTTATAATTGTTTTAATTAAAAGTTTAAGAAATGGACATGTCATCCTAATGTTTTGACACTTAAGATGACTACTTTGTTTTTTTCTATATAATAGAATACATATTTTGCTAAATATGTCCAACCCCCCAGACTATAGCACTCCTAGTTTAAAAAAATTAAAATAGAATATACATGTAGGATTCTGGAGTCTAAAACGAAGCATATTTCCATGTTCTTAACACTGTTAAGTGCTATATATGGACTATCTCACTCAATCACCCAGAAACAATGAGGTAAGCATCATTATTATCCTTTTTCACCTGTGAAGAAAACGAAGCTTAGAGCAGTTGAATAACTTGTCCAAGATCACATGGCTGATGAGTGAAGAGTCAGGGTTTGAGCTCAGTCTGACACCACAGTCAAAGTTTTAAAGCTCTGTGCCATGCTGCCAGGATTCATCACTGTTGAACATCAAAAGTGGAAGACTGACAAGGTAAGATCAGAGACCTCCCAGATCAGGGTTGAAGGGTGCATGTCCTCCTGATAACATTCCTTCCATTCCTAGTCTACGTGCTCTTTGTCATAAGGATATGAGTGACTTCTCTGATGTGTTAAGAGAAAGGATCTGTAAATCTTGGGAAGTAATTGAAATTTGGGATGCTGTAAAATCTTTGTGAAAGTTTTTTTCTCTGACAGGTCTGTCTTAGGAAAATGCTTGATTTGCTTGGCTTGAAAGATGTTTATAACGATAAAAAATGTCCTAAATATTCTGCTAGTTGATCCTGCACTCAAGGGCTCATAGTCATGGAGCTAGCGGTAGGAAAAGGCTTCTGATTAGCTAACAATTATTTAAATTCTTTATTATAATTATTGTTGAGGTTTTATTAGCACTATTATTGTTCCCATTACCATCCGTGGTCTTTCTTAATGCCATCTCTTCCCTACCCTCAACCCCTGATATTTCGTATCAAAATATACTCAGCCCCATCATCCCAGGCAGCTTTTCCTAACCATACTAGCTCCCCACAATTGCTCCTGGATGTGAATTCATATAATTGTTATTGTCTCCATCACATTTCTTATTGTTGGTTATTTTTTATGCATGATTGACTTATCTCTACTTGTACAGATTATAAATTGAGAACTGCAGTGTATCTTTTATGTATCATCACCCTCAGTAGCTTCATTGTAAGAGACATTCAACCAGAAAATATTGATTTTCTACTTAAAGGACACATAAGCACGGCACCGCCATGTTTAGAAATCAATTGGCCTTAGATATTTCTTACTATTGCAACCCTCATACAAAAGAGGAATAAAAGTCAACTGTACCAACTCTGACGGAACAGGTGAAGAATAAGAATAAGGATTTTTTTTTCTTTGAAGAGATTTAATATTTCATTCTGAGGTTCTGAACGAAAAAATTTCAATCACCCCATTCCTAACACAGACAACCAATTCCAAAATAAATATACAGAGGAAACTGAGCCATGACTGTTTTCCAGTATAACAGTGCTGGAGACCCCTTCAACATAATATGGATTAGGAAGTACATGGTCTGCATTTGAGGTAGCAATGACAGCATTTGTATTACTAAAGAGCCCTGTCTGAAAGAAAAAAAAAAAATACAAAGAATCCAAGGCTCAGATATGTTAGGAAATAGAGCTCATTGATATTAGAATATAGACGAGAACATGGGTCTCATTTCTTGCATTGATTCTCATTAAAACAACATACAAATGATTATCAAAGCCATTTTCTTTTCTTTTCATAAGACTTAATGCATTCTGGCATTAAAAAAATATAGGGTACCATTTACAGCCAATGTAGAGTCAGAATAGAATCAAGCTAGTAAGATCTGCCACATGCCCCTTTCTCTCACCTAGGACCTTGATATTTTAACCAAAGATACCATCTTAAGAATTACTTTTTCAAAATAAGTATTTTACTGATTTGTTTTGACTTTAACCCTTAGGCAAGAGATTGATTGGAGATTTTAGTTGTCATATAATGGCAAATTAGGCATTTCCTTCTAAAAATATTCTTCAGGAAAGGAAAAATATCTTTTTATTAATTTGTCTCTAAACCCACGGTGCAAAATGTAAATTTCTCTTACAGATTGAATGAAACACATCAGGTAATCCCTGCATGTCCTTGTCTTTCTTAAAGAGATAACTACTGAAGCCTTTTGTTTCTCTCCAGACTGGTCGTCCTCTGGGCCAGCAGCATGGGTGTTGGTGATCCTTTGGGTTCCTATCAACTTTCATCCTGGGGATTTCCTTGGCGTCTTATCAATGCCTGGACCCTTGTTTCCTGGATCCCATGTCAACTTTCTGGCTTACTCCTTTATTGTGATGAAAATTCCCTAGTTAATTTCTAAGGAAATATGCTTCATAGGCCAGTGTTGAGACTTTGCCTTTAGAAATATATATATTTTTTATCTTCACACTCCGTTGACAGTTTTTCTGTACATAAAAATTCCCAAACTCCTGTCTTTACTTTTGCTCTATTTTCTGGACAGTGCTCAATTTTCCTGACACTTCTAAAGACTTAACATGTCTGTCAGCGATTTTTTTCAAGAGTTTTTTTTTAATTCTCAAAGTTTATCTTATGTCTTGTTTGAAGAAAAGCATCTCTAGCCAGATGCAGTGGTACATTCCTGTGGTCCTAGATACTTGGGAGGCTGAGGCAGGAGGATCAATTGAGCCCAGTAGTTATAGGAGATGGAGACCAGCCTGAGCTATGTACTGAGATGCTGTCTCTGAAAAGGGTGAAGGGGGATGTATCCTTTTGTTTAGGAGATGCAATATCTTCTGTAGCACATATTAGTAACGTTAGTATCTGGTTCTCCTCTTGCACAGAGGACAGACTACACTTTCCTACACCTTGAAGTTAGCATGGCCATAAGTCTTATTTCAGGCAAATCATTAGAAAAAAACTAATCTTGTCATTTCTAGATGGAAGTATTTCAAATGCAGTGGTCTCCAGTTTTTTCTTCCTTATAGTGACGCATTGACATGAAAATCAAAGCAGCTTGGAATACTGAACCAATACACAGAGAACAGCTAGAGACAGCTGGAGACACACCTGAACCTGCATAGATACTGCTCGAGCGAGCAAAAACACTTAGTTGTATTTAGGCAGATTTGGGGGTTGTTTGTTATGCTAGCCTAAGTTATGCTATCTTGACCAATTCAATCACCGGGAACACAGTGGGGCACTACCATAACAATAAACATCAAATATGTAACATTGGCTCAGTGTCGAGATATCAAGGATTGAAGAAACTAATATTGAAGGCAGGAAAGATGGTGATTCATGCTTTTCAGTGGCAAAATATTTGGTACAACTATGAACTTTGAGAAGGATTAGGAAAAGTAGAGCTAAATTCTGTGATAGGTCTCTGTGGGTAATGCTTGATGGCATATTACAAGAAATAGATGAGATCAGAAAAAAAAAATTGTTCAGCCTTCAAATAGGAATGAAAAGAAAATTAGCCCAGAAATTGGAGAACATGTTAGAAGAGAACTAATTTTCAAATTTAAAAGTTTTAAAGCAAGGGAAGCTCATTAAAACTCAGCCTTAAGCAAGGATCAAAGTAAGGGAATGGCTGCCATGACCATTACCAAAACCTCTGTGTGGTTTAAATGTTCTCAGGTCACCCAGTATATTCTTTCAATTGACAAAATAGCATAAGGAGATGTTGAGTGGTGCTTCTCACTGAAGCCTAATAGACACACAATCTTAAGCTGTTGAATAGCCTCAGAAATGAATGCTCCAATCTCCTGCCTGGGGAACATACGCCTGAGTAGCAGTCTCAGCTATGTGGAGGGAGGGATGTAGCTGGAAGCTTTTATATTCAATACAACCACTTCGATTTAATCTCACTGTTCAAGATGACACCCATCTACCTGAACTGAGTCAGATGTCCCAAAGTTCTCTAGATAATAGTTTCCATATAATGGCAAATTAGGTGTTTCCTTCTAAAAAACATTCTTCAGGAAAGGAAAAATATCTTTTCATAAATAAACCTCCATTTTCCTGCTCAATACATATAATGTAGTTATTACCTCCCATTCCTAATTCTTTCTGAGCTCATCCCCTTTTTATCCCTTCTCTATCATTTAGTGGAATTACAGAGGAGAACCAAAGTAAACATGCGTCCAATCTACCATGTTCAACCTGATCTACCCTTACCTGGCCTTCCCTATTTCCTCTCCAGTCCCCTGTCATTCTCAACACCAGAGCCAGAATGACCTTTTAAAACATAATTCATATCATCTCTTTATTTTCAAACCTATAGTGGATTTCCATTGCATTTGAGTAAGATTCAACCCCCTAAATGAGCCTTGTGTATATTTCTGATCGCGTCTCACATTTGTCCCTTCCATCCTGTATATTTAAGCCACTCAAGATTTCTGTATGAGCTTGCCTAAACCATTTCACTCTTAGGATCTTCTCACTTGCTATTCCTTCTCCCAGGAATCTTCCATCACTAAGTGTGTGTATATATACACACACACGAGTTCTCAACTAAAATATGACCTCCACAGAGATGTCTTTAACTGTGCAGAGTACTGAGTCTACAATAGCCTGATTCCACTGCCTCCCAGTCTCTATAAAATCTGTTTTTTTGTAGTTATTCTCTTAATTATCCATTAATATATAATATACTACATATGTATTTATCTATGTCTTCCTCTAGCCAAATCCCTCTCAAATAATATCAACTCAGGAGACCTTGTTTTCTTATTCATCAAAACTTACCTACCGTGGACTATTATCCATCTAAGTATACCTTTAAGAGTAAGCATCTAGTATACCTTTAAATGATATACTGAGATGTGACTGAGCAAATCATGCCTGGACTATATTCTAAATCAGAATTATTTATGTGCTTCATTTATCATTTGTCAATTTGGAGGGTTTTTTTTTTTTTTAGTGTGAGAATATTTCTTCCCTCTGATAAATTTCCAGAAGGCTCCTTCTGAGAACAATAGATAAAATATAAAAAATAAAATACAAACACTAAAAATTAGAGTACTACTGTGACAAGGATTAAAGGGGCAAGGTCATGAACAGAAAGGAACCACAGATGGGTAAAGCCAACATTCTGTTAGTTCATTTTTCCTTTTGTCAATTAGAAATTAGAGCTTGCAAGAGTAGAGACAAGAATTCCTAGCAGAGAAAAATCCCTAATAAGTAGAGAAGCCACCAAAGCTTTTGGCAATATTACTGTAGAAAGAAAGAAATGTAAAACACTAGAAATGGTAAGTATGAGGAAATATCTAAATAAATGTCAATGTTACTCAACAATAACGTCTTATAAAGGTTTGCATATGTGTAGAATTTCAATGGCTGACCAAAACAACGTAAGTGGCAAAAGTAGGGGGAGGTAAATGTAGTGTTCTAAGTATTTTACATGTCTGGGAAGTAGAAAAAAATACAAATTCATATTTGACTCTATTAAGTAATGAATGTGTGTTTAACACACAAGGGTAACCACAGAAATATTTTTAAGGATGTATAACTATAAAGGTAGTTGAAGGCTAGGCACTGTGGCTCTCACCTGCAATCCCAGCATTTTGAGAGGCCGAGGCGGGCGTATCACTTGAGGTCAGGAGTTCGACACCAGCCTGGCCAACATGGTGAAACCACATCTCTACAAAAAATACAAAAATCAGCCAGGCATGATGACGGGCACCTGTAATCCCACCTACTTGACAGGCTGAGGCAGGAGAATCGCTTGAACCCAGGCAGCAGAGGCTGCAGTGAGCCGAGATTGCACCACTGCACTACAGTCTGGGTAACAAGAGCAAAACTCTGTTTCAAAAAGTAAGAAAAATAAAAGCTAGTTGGGAAAAATAAATTTTAAAATTTTGATCTAAATGAAGGTTGAAAAAAGAAAAAATTAAAATCAAGTGGGAAATTATAAGATGGTAGACACAAAAATCAGTAAAGTACAAATTGACTAGACCAACTAAAATATTAATGTTATCAGACTATTTAATAGAATTTCCTGGTCACGTAACTGAATTAACGAAGTTATATTTGGGGAAAAGTGCATGGCATAGACATTTTTTTATAAGAACTGCTGCTGGAGAATGAACAGAACAGTTCAAGGAATACCAAAACTTGCAGTCATCATCCAGTCCAGCTGTCCTAAAGTTAGCATAAGCCACTAGAGTACAAAATGTTTGCAAAACCAATCAAAAAATGCCCATGATGATCCACATTTGAGAAAAGTTTTGAAAATATCTCCAAATTCTTACAAAATAAGGAATAGACTTCTGTAGCCCATGAATCAAAGAACAAACAGTGAAAATTAGAAAATATGTTCAGCTACATAAGAAATATAAAACCTAACGGAATGCAGCTAAAACTACCCTAGAATGAAGCATAGGGTCTTACAAGAATATTTTAGAAAATAACTACCAGAACTTAATCTAAATATCTTCAAGAAAAAAAAAAAACAGCAAATTAAACCCAGAAAGGTAGAAAAGTGATAGTGTAAGAGCAGAAAATTATTTAGGAGAATAAACCAAAATAAAGTTAAAAACCCAAAGTTAATTATTTAAAATGAATAAAACTATACATGCATAGCAAGACTAATGAAAAATATACCCAGAAGGCTTAAAATATGACTACCATAAATGAAAAGGAGGATACTACCATAGGTCCTTATAGGTATAGAAAAAGAAAATTATGGAAAACCATCTATGCCAATAAATTTGAACATTTAAATGAAGTAGATAATTCCTAAAAAATCTTAATGTAGCAAAGAAATGCAAAATAAAAGTATGCTCATATTTTTAAAGATATTAGGTCTATGTTTACATCTTCACACAAAGAAATCTATAGGTTTAAGATAAGATTATCAGAGACAAACACTCAAAGGAAAAAACAACAAAGTTACACAAATACAAACCCTTTCAGAAGTTAGAAAAAGATGAAACACTTCTCAGTGCATTTTGTGAGGTCAATATAAAGCGAAATGTGATTAGTATTACAATCCAGAAAAATCTTAAGCTACCTTCTCTCATGAGCTTGGATCCTAAATGCAAAATTCTTAAATAAAATATTAGCAAATGTAACGCAGCAATATGTAAAAAGGATACACATCGGCTGGGTACGGTGGCTCACTCCTGTAATCCCAGCACTTTGGGAGGCCGAGGCGGGCTGATCACAAGGTCAGGAGATCTAGACCATCCTGGCTAACACGGTGAAACCCTGTCTCTACTAAAAATACAAAAAATTAGCCGGGCGTGGTGGCCGGCGCCTGTAGTCCCAGCTACTCGGGAGGCTGAGGCAGAATGGCGTGAACCCGGAAGGCGGAGCTGGCAGTGAGCGGAGACCACGCCCCTGCACTCCAGCCTGGGTGACAGAGCGAGACTGTCTCAAAAAAAAAAAAAAAAAAAAAAAA